>NC_136267.1:27504685-27772185 GCF_964187855.1 Myxine glutinosa | reverse complement strand
TGCAGGAGCTGGGTCACATTTTATAAGCCGCGAATACGCGAACCCGCGAATGTCGAATCCGCGAATGTCGGGGTTTCACGGTAGTATTTATATAGTGCCGTTTGCCAATGGATACAAGGTGCTGCAAAGAGAGATTCAGATCAAGCATATGCCAGTGTAAAGCAGGATTTGGTTGGTCAATGAGGAATGAGTCGGTTCATGAACACGAGCAACACAATGTGAGCGCGGAGGATACATTCTGTGTTGTTGTTGTTTTTGAAGGGTTACACCCAAGTGAAATTAGGGATGACCAATTTCCGGCATATTGGGGTGCCACACTGGTGGCATTTTGCATAATTCTCTACCAATTGGCTTTCATGTCAATGTTATAATAGTGAAACTAGTTGTAAAGTTTCATGCCAGTAAAGCCTGCTGCAGATTAGCATGAAAATCAGACAGCAGTCAAATTGGGTTTAGTGTCTAGATTTGTACCAACACTTGGGGGTCTCATTTTTGTTTGAAAGAAATTTAATATTGAAAGCATGTTGGTGACCATATGATTGAGAAGATAATTCTTAAGATAATAGTGATAAGATGTGAAGCAGTTTCTAATTCATAATAATGTTAATGATAGTACTTCTTCCTCCTCCTCTCGTCCTTCTTCTCCGTTAGTGGGAACACTTTTTAACGTCCATGGGAGGGATGTCACACACATTGATGAATCACCCTGCCTGTGAAACACCAGGATGACAGTTTATAACTGGGTCAGGATTTGAAGCTTGGAGGCGAATGTGCGACGGACCACTAGTTGAGGCCATCCTCCCAGCCCAATAATGTTCAAAACAAGTATTAATAATGTTATGAATTTGGTAGAGCAATATCTAGAGCTAGGTAGATCTGAATAGGTAGGTATTCGGCTGTCGTGACAGGGACTCTACATGTAATAAGTTCTTGATGTTTAGGCGTTTGTCGGGGTAAGATGTATGATTGTGGATCTACCTGGAGGTCCGAGTGTTAAATAGTGAGGGATTAAAGGTAACGCCCCTGTGAGTCTCACCTGGTAGTCAAACCTCTGTCCATTATGGCACTGCAAACCACATAAACATTAGTTAGGTCCTTAGCGCAACATTAAATAATTCCCTTTCCCTGACATTGACTTCGTAATAAATAGACAGGAAACCAGGCCAAAAACACCGCCACGGCTGGCCGCCGCCGTTCGCACCTCAAAGGCCTACCAACCTCGCTGGCACGTGTTACAAAACGACCGCGGGGGGGGGTCGCGGACGGGAGATGTCAGGAGTCGCATGCCGCAGAGGGCGTGACCTGGGCGAGTTGGGAGGCTGTGATTGGCTGAGGAGTGCGCCAATGTGACGTCATCGGCCACCAATATATGCGACGGTCGAACGCCAGTTGAGTTGAGTTGAGTTCGTGGCAGTCCAGTTGAGTTCGTGAGATACGGCGACACACACAGTTGGACACACGTCGCTGAGCGATCAAAAGCGACAGTTGGTGGAAAAGCTCCCCGAAGGCAGTTGGTGGAGAGTTCGTTCACACACCGAGCACACCAAGCCCACAGAGCACGCGGCAGTTCGCAGCAGTTCGTTGCAAGTCGAGCCCTCCGTTGAACCATTGGTGCACGGGCCTTGTGGAGATCGTCCTCGTGTGAAGCTGCTGGCCACGCGTCGGACGCGTGGTGCTTGGAGCGGGGCCTCGTAGAGCTTGGAGCGAAGGACCTGGTGGTGTGCGATCGGGCCAAAAGGAGCGGTGTGGACGGCCGCCACCAAGACAACCAAAAGACAGATAAGCAGCATCCGCGTACATTTGAACGACGTGACGTGTTATTTTTGTATTCATAATCTCCCTCGTATCGTGTTTGCTGTCAGTCGTGTGGGGACGTCCCGATTTAGAGTTATTAGATTTACCGGCACGGCTTTTTCACTGTATTACTATTCGATAATAAATCCTTATATTATTTTCTGTATATATATCTGAACGCAGTTTTCCTGGGTGTTTGATTTTAATAGGTAAGGTTGCGGAGCCTTCGCTGTGTCCCGCCATTCCACGCGTTTGTGTTGAACTTGAGTCCGCCATTGAGTGTTCGCCTCGGGAGTTAAAGTCTCGCAAATCGGCCATCCGTAACTGTGGTGTTAATCACGGTTGCGTAACAATAACAATAACAACAACATTACAGTGGATGACAGTGTGATGTAATTCCCTTTTTGTAAAATGTATTCCTTTCACTTCTTACAAGACCTTCTTACAGTCTTGTTTTCATAATACCGGGGCAAAGGCAGCAGTTGCTCCACAGGCATCCACAATGGAGGCGAATTTAATTAAGATCTGGCTGGGAACCATATTTGACGCTCAATGAGAACATGGAAAAGCCTGCGCCTGGAGAAGCAGTTTGCACGTTCTTCAGTTGTGGGCATCATTTGTCCACAATGCGGATTTAAGTGTTTCTCGTTGAAAGGAAAACCAAGTACAGTTGGGCCTCTGGTGGGGAGAGGGCACAGATGGTTTGCTTGGAAGGAGTGCAGTGGGCTTGTTTATACTTCAGATTGATGAAAATGTTTAGAAACCAAAAGGCTATTCAAAGGGACAATTGATCAAGTTTGTTTTAAGTTTGATTTTCAAACACTTTCATGTCCAATTCCGACTTGTGAGGCATCTTCTTGAGCCAATTAACGAATCGGCACTTTCAATTTCGAAATGAAATCTCAAAGCACTCTAATAAGAAAGCAGAGGCGAGAAAGGCCAAAAAAATAAGAAAAAGCAACTGAAGAGATGAGATTATGGAGGAGTGATATTGATGAGGCTGTGGGAATGATCAAAAGGCAGAGACTTGCGCAAGTTGAAGAGAATACGTAGTTGAAGAGTATCTGCGGACTGCGGTAAATTACACTGACAGTGGATCAGCAGGGCAACAATCAAGGGAACGAATGAACAGGAAGAGAGAAAAACCACCGTTTAGAGGCCATTTTTCCCCACAAAGCGGGGGTTGGCCTTTTCGGGGACCGTGGTTGTTGTTGTTTTTTTGGTCCCCTTTTTAAAGCAATGTTTTAAGGCCGGATGCCCTTCCTGCCGCCAACCCTGTTTGTCGCCTTTTTACGATATACAGGGAATTACCAGTGTTCTGGTACTCAATTTGCCGACCTCGGAAGGATGACAGGCTGAGTCAACCCCCCCTGGCGTTAATTCAGCGATCGACCGGGATTCGAACCCAGGATCCTTGGATCCTAAGCTGGCACCCTAGCCGCTAGCCCAACACCAGGAAGAGAGAAAGGGGGAGGAAAAACAGCAACAGACCAGAACTAGGCCCACAAGAGCACTTGGCCCAGATAAGGGTATACAAAGCCAGCACAGGAATGCACACAAATAGGTTACATCAGGAATAACTCCAAAAAATTGTCAAAAACTATTAAACAAGACAATTCCGGAACAGGTATCCTCAGCTTCTGGAGACGGCCACTCAGAGGAGAGATGGCGTCTGTCTGCGAAGGAACCCGGAACCTTGAAGAAGGTGATAATTGCCATTTCCTGAAGAGACAGCTTTTAGTGCAGGCTGAATCATTGGGTGCAGGAAAGCATTAATCTGGAATGGGACTTAAGGGTGTGGGAGGCTGTAAATTATCAGTGGAGAACTGGCATGACGATTCACTGGTGATTTACATATGACCGGGATTAGTGGTCAAGATTTCAAATTCATTGTCGTGAAAAATAGATATGTCTTCAGGATAAGAAAACTAAAAGATATCTTTTTAATATAGGCCGATGCAAAGTAATGTTGTTACCTCAGCCACCGAAGGTGGATGGAGGTCATGTTTTTGCCCCTGTCTGTCTGTTTGTTACTTGCAAAATCTTTGATTTTGCAAGTATATTGGTCGGTTGTGTTTGTGGTTCTGTCTGTTTGTCTGTTTGTCTGTTTGTTTGTCACCGGCCTACAGGTCACAATTTTCAACTGATCTTCACAAAACCACCAAATGGTAGAGTTGGTCAAAAGCAAGAAGCCTATTGTTTTTGGTGTCAATAGGTCAAAAGGTCAACATAAGCCAAAGGTCACCAAATTTGCTAAATTTCTAAAATCCTCAATTTTCATCCGATTGACTTGAAATTTGAAGACCACTTGCATATCTGGTCACTGAATTCAACCACCAAGTATTTTTGAGGTCAGCATAGGCCAAATGGTCAACATAGGCCAAATTTCTAAAATCCTCAATCTTCATCCAATTGACTTGAAATTTGAAGAGGACTTGCATATCTGGTCACTGAATTCAACCACCAAGTATTCTTGAGGTCAACATCGACCAAATGGTCAACATAGGCCAAATTTCTAAAATCCTCAATTTTCATCCAATTGACTTGAAATTTGAAGAGGACTTGCATATCTGGTCACTGAGTTCAACCGCCAAGTATTATTGAGGTCAACATCTGCCAAAAGGTCAACATAGGCCAAATTTCTAAAATCCTCAATTTTTATCCAATTGACTTGAAATTTGAAGAGGCCTTGCATATCTGGTCACTGAATTCAACCACAAATTATATTTTTGGTGAACATAGGCCAAAAGGTCAACATAGGCCAAAAGGTCAACATAGGCCAAATTTCTAAAATCCTCATTTTTCAGCTGAAAAATCGTCACTTTTCTTTCTGTTGACCCAAGCTTTGATGAAGATTGCAATTTTTTATCTTCATGAAATGGACAATTCGCTGTATCAATGGAAAACTTTGGGGGGGGGGGGGGGGGGGGATTTTCCAAGTATCGTGCTACGCATGACGTTTTCTTGTTTGTTTGTTTGTTAGTTGCAAAATCGAAGATTTTTCAAGTATATTGGTCGGTTGCGTTTGTTGTTCTGTCTGTTTGTCTGTATGTTTTTCTGTTTGTCACCGGCCTACAGGTCACAATTCTAAACCGATCGTCACGAAACTTCACATAGTTGTATAGGTCGTCACAATTGAGAAGCCTATTGATTTTGAGATCAAAGGTCAAAGGTCACCTGGAGGTCAAATTTCTAAAATCGCCCTTTTAAATCTGATTGACTTGAAAATTGAATAGCATTTGTATATCGAGTCACTAAATTGGAAAACCAATTCTTTTTGAGGTCAACTCAAGGTCAAACTTCCAAAATCATCAATTTTCATCTGACAAATCGTCAATTTTCATCCAATTGACTTGGGAATTGAACAGCATTTGCATAGTGTCTCACTGAATTGGGAAACGTACTATTTTTGAGGTCAAAAGGTCAAAGGTCAACTCATGGTCAAACTTCCAAAATCATCAATTTCCATCTGAAAAACTGTCAATTTTCATCCTATTGAATTGAAGATTGAACAGCATTTGCACATTGAGTCACTAAATAGGGAAACCAACTATTTTTGAAGTCAAAAGGTCAAAGTTCAACTCCATCTCAAACTTCCAAAATCATCAATTTCATCCGATTGACTTGAAAATTTAATAGCATTTGCATAGCGCCTCACTGAATTGGGAAACCGACTATTTTTTATGTCAAAAGGTCAACTCAAGCTCAAACTTATAAAATCATCAATTTTCATCGAAAAATCGTCACTTTTCATTCTATTGACCCGAGCTTTTATCAAGATCGTCAATTTTCATCTTGATGAAATGGACAATTTGATGGATCAATTGCAACCTTTTTTTCAGGGGATGGAAAGGGGGGGGGGGGGGGGAGAGGGGTGGATTTTGCAAGTATCGTACTCTGCATGACGTCTTCTTGTTTGTCTGTGAAGAAGATATTTCAAAATGTTGTGGATGGATTTGGGCGAAACTTGACAGAGATGTAGCGTATGTGACGAGGACGAAATGATTAGATTTTGGCGAAGATCTGGATTCGGATTCAACGAGCAGAATTTTTAAAGTGATTCTTCACCATTGAGAGATCGGGTAAAAAGCGATATATAACATGATATTTTAAGAAGGTTATGGATGAGTTATGAATAAAATTGGTGAATGAATAGGTTAGGTGACAAGAACAAGCCAATTCGATTTCGATTCAGGTCCGAATCCAGATCCAGCCTATCAGTGGGCCACAAAACATAACCTGTTCAGCCCAGCAGAGGTATGCGCGCTACCAAGTGCCGTTGTAGTTCTTTACGGAATAGGTTGCATTGTGTGTAACTTCAGAAGTGCGTTCATAATCAATTGTGAAATGGAACTATGAGTGCTTTGGTGTGTGTAAAATTGTGAGGGGTGAGTGTGGTTAAAAAAAAAAAAAGAGAGACGAGGAAAGAGAGAGAGAGAGAGAGAGAGAGAAAGAGAAAGAGAAAGAGAAAGAAAGAAGTACCTATGGGCAGTATAGGTGTGTGTTTATGTGTTTGTTTTCTCTCTCTTTCTTCATCTTCGTCGTCTTCTTCGTCTTCGTCTTCCTCTTCGTCATCTTCTTCTTCCTCGTCGTCTTCTTCTTCTTCCTCGTCGTCTTCTTCGTCGTCTTCTTCTTCTTCGTCTTATTCTTCGTCGTCTTCTTCGTCTTCTTCGTCTTCTTCGTCTTTGTCATCTTCATCTTCGTCATCTTCTTCTGCTTCGTCTTCTTCTTCGTCGTCTTCTTCGTCTTCGGCTGCGTCGTCTTCTTCTTCTTCGTATTCTTGGTCGTCTTCTTCTTCTTCTTCGTCTTCTTCGTCGTCTTCTTCTTCTTCGTCTTCACCTGCTGCAATTATTTCCACATTCTTGTGGGGTTAGCCAGGAGAAAGTCGGCCCAAATCATTCACGAACCGGCTGGCCAGACCTGACGCTCGACGAAGTAGTTTGGGTCGGAATTTGGCCACAGTGCCGGTGATAACTTGCCTGCTCCTTTCCACCATGTGATCTT
The DNA here is from genome assembly GCF_964187855.1 of Myxine glutinosa. NCBI lineage: Eukaryota > Metazoa > Chordata > Myxini > Myxiniformes > Myxinidae > Myxine > Myxine glutinosa. The sequence goes on along the minus strand of NC_136267.1, from coordinate 27,765,387 downwards.
TAACATCCACCAACTAATGCTTGATTTAAATGAAAAAGTGGTTGACAGAGCTCACGACGATACATTTAATGCTCGTGACATTACTGACAGAAGCCATTTTGTTTTTTTTGTTTTTAATCAATCTGGCTTTCAATCGGTGTGAACAAATAATTACCTGCGCCACCAAAGGTGGTTGGAGGTTATGCCTTCACCCCTGTTTGTTTGTCTGTCCATTTGTTTGTGAACAAAATATCTAAAAATGTTGTGGACCGATTCGGACGAAATTTGGCAGAAATGTAGCGTCTGTGACGAGGACGAAATGATTCGATTTTGGTGAAGATCCGGATCCAGCTGGTAGAATTTTTAAAGTGATTCTTCACCGTTGAGTGATATGGCGAACCAGGCAGAGGTATGCTCCCTACTGAGTGCCGTTCTAGTTATATTCACATTTGATTGTCCAAGACAGTTGCTGGTATGCAAATGTGTATCATACTTTAACCACTTCAGTTTAATCTCTGAGTTTCTTTTTAATTTAGCATGAGCATACGTTTGGTTCTTATTTGTGTTACGTGAACTTCCGTTGCATGATATTTTGTTTTCTGCCAGGGCCAGATTAATTTCGAACAGGACAAAGACCTCCTGGCACATTGAATGAGCAATTGATGAATAGGAATGCCTTTCTCCATATAACTTCTCAATAGTCATGGGAAGTGCTCAGTCATTTCGGTTTACGCAGACCTTGATTTCACCCAAGGATTCTGCTGCCATCGCGGGAGATTCCAATGATTCTGAAAGCTTTGGTTTCAACAGCGTGACGCCGAGCCAGGTGTGAGGCAGGAGCACCGGCCCAGAGGGGAGAGCAGTATTCCATTGAGCTGCAGATGAAAGCCTTGTATGTGGTGAGGAGCTCAAAAGTGCCCAGAAAGGACTTTGCACGATGGAGGATGCCCAGAAGGTGACTGGCTTTGGAGGCCAGCTTGGATATGTGGTTTTCCCAGGAAAGATCATGGCAGATTTTAGTTTGTGGTCCAACTATGACAAGTTATAATCGATGGTCATACTAATGGAAAGGGGACCCTTTGTTATTAGAGCATGTTTTTCCTTAAAAATCGACAATAAAACTCAACAATGCATACTTTGTGCAAACACCTCTTATTTCACAAAATGATCATTTTGACACCCCGTCTGCTCATTATCGCCATGAGGACTAGTTATTTGTTAAATACACAGAGATTAAAACTATCACAATAGCCCATGTTGTTTCTCTTCTACCATGGTTAATAAATTCATCTTTAATAATAAATATCAGGGTGCAGTCAGTCAGTGTGTGTGTGTGTGTGTGTGTGTGTGTGTGTGTGTGTGTGTGTGTGTGTGTGTGTGTGTGTGTGTGTGTGTGTGTGTGTGTGTGTGTGTGTGTGTGTGTGTGTGTGTGTGTGTGTGTGTGTGTGTGTGTGTGTGTGTGTGTGTGTGTGTGTGTGTGTGTGTGTGTGTGTGTGTGTGTGTGTGTGTGTTGGTGTGTGCGCTCGTGCGACATTTTCTCGCAATTCATAACTTATAAACACACAAGCCATCACCTGTTGCGGTGAAGGGGTAGGAGTCTGGAGGGATAGGATGGGGTGGGGAAAGGCAGGGGAAGGGATGGGATTGTGGAGGGAGGGGCGGAGGCAGGGTAAGGAGTGGGAGGAGGCATGGTAAGGAGTGGGAGGAGGCATGAGTGAAGGTGGGAGGCGGGAGGGGAAGGCGTGGGATTCTAGAGGGAATGGGATTGGAGGAGGGAGTGGGATGGGGTGGGAGTTCAGAGGTCTGTGATGTGGTTGTACGAGCTGGGAGAAGGGAGGAGTGTGGTGTGGGAGGAGGCAGGGAATGAGGTGGGATGAGGGAGGGGAAGGGTTAGGAGGAGGAACCCGGCATTGCCTGAAAATTCCAGATACCTTTTCTGGTAAATAAATATATGTGATAGAAGAAGTGGTTGCCATAGTAACTGCACTTTCCATAGCATTCTAAATTATCAATATAATCCATATCCTGTTGTTTACTGTGACACAGCTGACCTGAATTGATGTTTTTTTTTTCTGGTAGATTACACTCGATGTCCAGTCTTTGTGGGTCGTCGAGCAGGCAAGAATGGGTCGGGCAGTGGCAGTCGGCCACACATCATTGACTTCCAGCTTATGTTGCGCCTTGGTCGCTGGCTCCTCATCGCCGAGAGGTCAGACTTTATGCAGCACATCTTCCCCTCACCTTTGCACTCATATTTTGGAAATATCCCCACACATCTAGTACACAACCATTGGACAAGAGCAACTTATATCCAGAAAAATGAAGTCAGTGTGAAAGGGAGCATTGTCTTGTCTTGCTTTAAAAACTGATTCTTGACGTGCAAACTCTGCCACAGTGATCGCAAGTGTTTGTGAGCTCTCGCTGTTATTGGTTTGTTTATTGTGGAAGGACCATGCCAAACGTTACGGGCACTAAGGGATTTGGCATCCACTCCAATATAAACACAGGCTCGGCACATGCACACCGCTGGTGATCCCACAATCCATTGTGACAAAATGGCTGTTAACGATATCGTTTCGCCAACACGTAGTGATTGAATTCCCCTTGAAGGAGAACAACTCCGCTGCAGATATCTACGGCTGATTGAGTCAGGTGTACGGAGATGTCTGTATGGGTGCTGCCAGTGTCAGAAGGTGGTGGGAACACTTCCAGATGGAAACATAGACATCACCGATCAGCCATGATGTGGTCGGCCAATAAGCACCGCAACCGAACGTAACGAGCAGAAAGTTGATGCGCTCATCAGTGAGCACCGAAGGGTGATGGTTATGCAGATCGGGACACCATGCCATACAGGAAGTGATAGCAACCTTGGGATATCAGAAAGTTTGTTCCCGTTGGGTTCCCCTTTGGCTTACAGAGGAACACATAAACATACGCATGGACGTGTCGTCACAGTTGCTTCAACGAAATGATGCCGAGGGCGATGACTTCCTGTTCCGTATTGTGACTGGCGATGAAAGCTGGTTCCACCATTTCGACCTAGAAATCAAGAAGCATAGCATGGAATGGTATCACTCCACATCTCCAAAATAGAAAGCCAAAAGAGCTCCCTCCACCGGTTACGTAGGGTATTCTCTTGAAGTTATGGGAAGTGTCTCTGGGATGCCGAGGGATGCATCCTGGTTGATTTCCTGCCCAAAGGGGAAACCATCAATGCGGCTTGCTACATTCAGATGCGCAAGAAACGGAAATGTGCATTTTGGGAAAAGAGCCCGATGAAAAAAAACCTGCCATCTTTCAACCTGACTACATTGGACCTCACACTGCACGTCTTACTGACATTGGAGGAATCTCAAAGAATGGCTGGGCAGTGCTCCCACTCCCTGGACCTGGCCCCCTGGGACTACCGTCTGTTCGGGCCCTCGAAGATCACATGAGAGTCCAGCACTACGAAATTGACGAGGCAGTCGAGAGCGCCATACATGGCTGGTTGCGAAGCGTTGGAATGGACTTCCACCTCAGTGGGGTTTTTAAGCTTGTGCATCGCTGGCAGAAATGTGTAGATCATTCTGGAGATTTTGTAGAAAAGTAATGTGGTATGTCCAGTTACTATTGACAATATCAGTTTTCTTACATGTACTGTACCTTTGTTTTACTGTACAGTGACCATGCTCATGACTTTCGGAACGGCCATCGTAGCTCTCAGCTCTCTTTACCTAAATTAAGTTCTGGTTTGCTGCTGGTTGATATTTTTGTTATTGATATTTTTCTGCTTTGATATTTTTCCACCACGCTTGAGTTCCGGGTGTATACCATCAGTTCCAGCTGCCTATCCTGGCTTCATGGATTCCAAATCTGTGATAAATTCAGCTAAAGATGACTCTCTCCAGTTCATATAGGACAAGTAGTTCTGAGGTGGATTAAAACACATCCTCCTTGACTGATGTTTCACATGAGTATTTCATAACTTATAAACACACAAGCCACCACCTGTTGTGGGGAAGGGGTAGGTGTCTGGAGGGAGAGGGTGGCGGTTGGTCGGAGGCAGGGGAAGGGTTAGGATTCTGAAAGGAGGGATTGGTTAGAGGCAGGGGAAGGGATGGGAGTCTGGAGGGAGGGGATGGAGTGGGAGGAGGCAGGGGATGGGGTGTGGGGAGGCAGGCAAGTAGGTGGGAGAAGGCAGGGAAGTATGTGGGAGGAGGCAGGGGAAGGGGTGGGAGGAGGTAGTGGAAGGCGTGGGATTCCAGAGGGATTGGGGCGGGATTGGAGGGGGGAGGGGAAGGGGTGGGAGGATGCAGTGGTGGAGGTGAGAGGAGTGAGGGGAAGGCATGGGATTCCAAAGGGATTGGGGTGGGATTGGAGGAGGGATTCACATGACCTTCATAATATTTGACTTAGTGAGAGAGTTGCCAATGATGATAACTGACAAGTAATGATGTTTCCAGTGGCGTTGAACTGGTCCCGTTTTCCTTGCAACTGGACCAAGTTCTTCCTTGAGGCCATTGTACTCGTCTTGAGGGTCACCTTTATCAGCACATTTCTAGATCTGTTCACACAGGTTTATGCAGCCAGTACTGCTGAATACAATTTGTTGTCTCATGCTGAATAATACGGTGAGATCGCCTGCTTTTCACATGTTTTATGGAGTATATTTACTAAATAATTAATTTGTGGAGTGAGCTTCACTTCATTAACCGCTTTCAAAGTCCCCATACTTGTTGTGAACCAGTTGGATTGAAACCTTGTGATCGACCAAAGACTTCAGTGGCTCAGTCAAGGACAGTTTCACAAAGGAATATCCACCTTTCATATATGCTGCTTTTGATGTCATTGGAGAGTTTGTCTTCGGAAAACATTGAAAATGTAGTTAGAACTTTGTGCAGTTTCACATCGGCAGTGTTGAGCTTTGAGTGGTGAATTATTTACATCATGAAAATTAGAAGCTGCGGTTGTTTTCTTTCTCATTAACTAGCAGGAGTTGCCCAGTGCTGTTCTAATCCTGTTGGCATTTTGAGGAAATCAAATCAATTAATTTCTTTCTATTTTTTTTTGTCGGTACTAAAACACTTCCCTAAACTCACTAAGGAATGGGGTCAGGAATCATTTAATATTACCTTTCACATAGCTACAAAGGTAGTTGGCTTCCTTCGTGACATAAATCAGTGGTACTGTTACATGCTGAACAAAAACACCAAACTTTCAGAGGTTGTACTTCAACATATTTACTTTGACTTTATGAACAAATCCAAAAAACAAGAAGACGTCATGCTGAGCACGATACTTGCAAAATCCATCCCCACCCCAAAAAAGAGGTTGCCATTGATCCATCAAATTGTCTATTTCATCAAGATTAAAATTGACGATCTTGATCAAAGCTCGGGTTAATAGAATGAAAAGTGACGAGATTTTTTAGATGAAAATTGATGATTTTAGAAATCCAAATTGATCTTGAGTTGACCTTTGACCCTTTGACCACAAACATAGATGGTTTCTCAATTTAGTGAGGCTCGATGCAAATGCTGTTAACCTTTTTAATCAATCGGATGAAAATTGATGATTTTGGAAGTTTGACCAAGAGTTGACCTTTGATGAAAGACCTTTTTTGAAAGACCTTTTGATGAAAGACCTTTTTTCAATCGGATGAAAATAGACAGTTTTTTAGATGAAAATTAATGATTTTGGTAGTTTGACCTTGAGTTGACTTTTGACGTTTTGACCGCAAAAATAGTTAGTTTTCCTATTCAGTGACTCAATGTGCAAATGATGTTCAACTTTCAAGTCAATCCAATTGGATAAAAATTGATGGTTTTTCAGATGAAAATTGATGATTTTGGTAGTTTGACCTTGAGTTGACCTTTGACCGTTTGACCTAAAAAAAGTTGGTTTCCCAATTTGATGACTCGATATACAAATGCTGTTCAATTTTCAAGTCAAACGGATGAAAAATAGCGATTTAAGATATTTGACCTCCAGATGACCTTTGACCTTTTTGTATACAAGATCGAGGCTAGTGTAAGAGCTAGCATCAATCACAAAAAAAATAAAAAACGGACACACAAAACATACAATAAAGGGAGTGGGAGACAAGATGGGGAGAGAGAGGGAAGTACACAAACACAAGTACAACAGCAGAGAACAGGGACATCGGAAGATCTGTGGGAGGGAGAGGGCTTGGGAGGAGGAGGCATGGGAAGGCGGGAGTGGGGGATGGGAGGGGGGGGGGTATGGGAGGCGTATAAAACACATGGACACTGCTAGAACTTACAGGAAAGAATGAAGTCTGTATTTCAAAAAAAGTGGATCTGGGGTGAATTAATGGGGGTAGAAGATATCAAGGTTTTGGATGGGGGAAGACAAGAGATGGTGGTGAACAGCTGTTTTAAAGAACTGGAGGGAGGAGTGGGATTGAAGAGAGTGAGGGAGTTTGTTCCAGAGGCGGGAGAAAAGAGGAATGAAGGAGTGAAGGTGCGCAGAGAGTCTTGATTTTGGCATTTTAACCATAAGAGGGTTGCTGGCAGATCTTGTGCGACCTTTAGGAATATTGGGGGGACAGAGCACAGATAGAGCTGGGGGAGAAGGCCAGAGAGGAGTCGGTGGAAGACAGAAAGACCACCAACCTGCCTGCGGTGAGTGAGTGAAAGACCACCTACCTTTAACCTCAAAATCAATAGGCTTCTCAAATGTGACGAACTCCACAGCTTGATGAAGCTTCATGACGATCGGTTTGGAATTGTGACCTGTAGGCGAGTGACAAACATGAAGACAGACAGACAGACAGACAGAATAGCAAACACAACCGACCAATATACTTGAAAAATCTTCGATTTTGCGAGTAATAAAAATATGATTTCCGAAATTATGTAACATTTCCAAGATGGCCGGCAGACTTACATATACTGTACGTTATAAAATGGTACAGTTAAATTGTTTCTAATAACACTGACACTACAAATGTGAAGCTTAATGCGCAGAAAGGTAGTGTGCGTGTCGATGTTTGTTGTTTTAGAGTATATCATTTATTTCGCACAAACTTTCGCACAAACACATTTGAAGCATCCGGTTGCCCTTTCATTGTGCATGCATTTTATGAGGTGGACATTGCAGGTTTTTGTGGCATCAGGTGTAGTCATGCAGTCAGTGATAACATCAGCTGTTCACATTTCTTCCAAACACACAGGTGGAGTGAGGGAAGCTCTCTCTCTCTCTGTTGCATCTGTACAGGAAGTCCACATCTGATTCTCATGGGCAAATAATATAGCCCGACCCCCTTGTCTATGTTGATTGGCAATGTAGAGATCACCAAACATGGCTGCATCATTTCTGCTGGCCCATCTGAAAATATTAATATCATAAGTTTGCCTTATTTTTTTTGCAATCCTGAACTGCTGATGTCTTTGAAGCGGGTTTTGTTGATCAAAATATCATACCCATTATCTTTAAGTCTTTTGACATATGTGTCATGGAGATCAGCTTGTTCAAAACTGTACGAACCATCCTTGTCAATATTGTTTTCAACATGCGATATGAGCTCGACACGTGCTCTTCCTTTTGCCATGTCACACTCCTTGTTATCAGCTTCCTGTGTTGCACGTACATGGGTCCTATACTTTGTTTGACAATCCGAAATGGTACTTCGCTTCAATCGTAACTGAATCACCTGCTAATTTTTTTTCAATCATGGTCGGATACTTCCGACGTATCCTCCATCGATGTAGTCATGTGTCTCAAGGACTCCTTGAGTAATTTATCAGTCTCAAGGACTCCTTGTGTCTCAAGGTCTCCTTGAGTAACTCCAAGTTGAGTAATTTATCAGTTTCCCCCGTTCAGTGTAACAATAAATACACATGTTGGTCTTCACAGCTGACCGTGTTGACATTCTCTTCAAACTCCTCTGATCTTTGTTGGTACAAGTGTATGATCTAGTGTTTTCCCTTTTTGGGCCCTCTCTTTTGCTCTTCTGATGTTTTCAAGGCTGAATGTCATGTGGCATGTCTTGTGCCACCTTGTGGTATTTTAAAGAAGCAGCTGTGTTAAAGATTCAACACTAAATTGAAGCTGTAGAGGCAAAGCGTCCAGTTTTCACCCCTCAGCCCAAATTGGGCTAAGGGGTATTGTCGTCACAGGCGTCGTCCGGGCATCCATCAACTTTTGGTTTCCGTCAATTTCAAGGAGAACAGCTTGTCCGATTAAATCCATTTTTGCATTTTGTGTTGGGGTTGAGTAGAGGAAGGTTCCTTTTGAAAATGGGCGCGCTGCGATTTTCAATATGGCCGCCACGGCAGCCATCCGGGCGTCCATCAACTTTTGGTTTCCGTCAATTTCGAGCAGAAAGGCTTGTCCGATTAAATCCATTTTTGCAGTGCGTGTTGGGGTTGAGTAGAGGAAGGTTCCTTTCGAAAATGGGCACGCTGCGATTTTCAATATGGCCGCCACGGCAGCCATCTTGAAATTGGTTTCTGTCAATTTTGAGCAGAATGGCTTGTTTAATTGGCAAGCGTTGTCCAAGCCTGGTGTTGGATTAGCGGTTAGGGTGCAGGCTTGGGATCCTAGGATCCTGAGTTCCAATCCCGGTCGATCGCTGAATTAACGCCAGGGGGGTTGACGTCCAGTGCCAGGGGGCCTGTCATCCTTCCGAGGTCGGCAAATTGAGTACCAGCTTGCTGGGTTGAATGATCCCGGTGTGTACCCCGGTTTAGAATAGGTACACCGTATCCCTGCGCATTGTAAGAGGCGACTAAGGGTTGGTGTCAGGAAGGGCATCCGGCCATAAAAAAAACATTGCCTCAAAAAGGGAAACATGATCGTCATGGAGCCCGCAAGGCTAACCCCCGCTTTAGCGGGGAAAATGGCCTTAAAACGATCATTCATTCATGTCCAGGAATTTCTTGTATCCTGAAATAGCATCTTGACTTTTGCCTTTTGTATGAGTCGCAACTGCTTTGGCATAAAGCAAATATATTCCAATCCATTCCCTGAACAAGTAAACGAAAAAACATGTTTTAAGGCTACACACTTTTAATTTTTTAAAAAGTTTTAAACCTATTATCGTTATTTTTTTAATTACATTTTGAGAAAGGAAAATGTACCAGAAAAGAGTACAGTGGGCCAAATTTCAGCTCTCTAGGACGTATGGAACCTAGAAAACGAACGGCTCAAAGATTTGAAACGGGACAAACAAACAAAGTTCAGATGAAGTAAAATAAAAGTGTGTAAAAAAACAGGTTATTAAAAGGTTATAAAAGTGTGTAAAAGTTATTAGCCTTTATATTTGTGAAAAAAAAACTTCACAAACAGCCATTTTGAAATTATTATTTAATAGGGGTTTGTATAAGTTAACCTCCTTAGTGATTATTGCTGGCCAAAAATACCAAACGTCCAGCGTTTATACCTTCGATGTGTGATATCTCTTGTATTTAAAAAAAACACATTTACTGTGATTCATCAAGCATGGGAATGCAGAATAATTAAAAGTACATTTTGTATTAAATCCTTCATGTCAATATTATTGGAAAGTATTCAAACTGTACCATTTGTTGCCATACATCGAGTTCTGGCAGCTATTTTGAATATGTTGTACAATTCTGAAAATAATGTTGATATTTATTGGACCAATTGAAATTTTTTTTGTAAATAAGTTCAAGTACAAACCCTGAAAGTTTGATGTTTTTATCCAGCGTGTAACACCTCTGTCACTAAGGAACTATCGACACAATAAGGTGATTAAAAAAAACATCTAACTTCATTTCAAATTTTCCAAAAATGTTTTTCCTGAAACTCTCCTCGGCACTTACTGTTGAACCTCTGGAAGTTTGACAAAGATCCGTTTTGCCATCTCTGAGAAAAATGGCGACTCAGACAGACACACAGACAGACACACAGAATAGGCAAACACCTCTCTTATTGCATAGATATCTGTTTTTCTTAATCCACATGAATTTATGTCTGGGGACAATTCCAGGTTACAGCAAATGTACGTTGCAACGACCAAAATTTTGCTTTAATTTTCAGAAGGGAAACTTTGGAGGTGGTTCTGGCCTGTCTAGCCCACCTTTTGTAGACCCCGCTTCAGGAAGAGGCATGCAGACCATCCGTAAATAGGGTTAGTTGACAAGCTGCTGGACGACATCATGCACCATTTTTGCCGGGCGACTGAATCTATCCTAAAACCCAAGCACAAATGCCTATAGACATAATTTTGCAGATTATTTCTTGCCATCGGACAAAAAACTTCCTCTCATCCGATATCCAGATATCCAGAGGCATGGCAGCTAGAAGGAAATGAACTTTGGACGTTTGGAAAGAAAATTTGGAATCAGCCGGTGGCCAGTTAATTGAGTTTATAACCGATACGTCTTTTGAGTGGGCCGATGCTACACTGCTGCAACACCAAAGACCACAATTTTTCAAGTGTGACAAACAGCCTTTCGTAAAATCTGCTGAACATCTGAGGGCAGGAGCCATTTCCATGCTCTTTAGCCAATTACCGATGGATGGCACTCATCTGCCTGAAGGATTCAGGTGCCTTCGTCGTTTCACCCTTAGTTGGGTTTATGCACTTCCACATGAGTTCCGATGCTTTATGGCAAAGGATAACAAGGTTCACCACAAGGTGTGAGCAGGACTAAAATGATCGGCTATAGATCAGGTGCGGTGGGGTGGGGATGCAGGTGTTGATCGACGACGATGACGACTTATGTACTCGGCCTTCCCTTCCCCAATAAATTGACTCTGAGACGTCTCAAATGTTCTGAACCCCCATCTAATACAAAGCCAGTGATATTCCAGTGATGGATTTCAAGAAGATAAGTTTTATAAATGTGTTCTTTTTTTTAGTAGCAACTTTAGTTTTAGTAGCAAACGTAGAGCAGCAACGAAGGTTGGAAAAGGTTGGAAATGCGAATGGTTCGACGGATGTGCGGAGTATCGTTGAGAGAGAGGAAGACAAATGATGAATTGCGAAAGATGATGGGAATAGAGCCTGTGATTGATGCTGTGAAGAGGAACAGGTTGAGATGGTTTGGTCATGTGTTGAGGAAGGACGAAAGTGCCTGGTTGAGAAGAGTGATGGAAATGAATGTAGAAGGAAGTAGAGGACGGGGAAGAGCGAGAAAGACTTGGCTAAAGATGGTGGAAGAAGAAATGCGGGCAAGGGGGTTAACAAGGAGAGATGCAGAAAATAGGGCAAAATGGAGAAGATTGTCATGGGGACCGCAAGGCTAACCCCCGCTCTAGCAGGGAAAATGGCCTTTAAAATGCATGTTGTGTTGTTGTTGTTCTTTTTTTAGTGTGTGTTTTTATTTTCTGGATGGTTACCCTGATTAGTCTACATTATTTTGTGTCATCCTGTCTTTGTTCAATGTTTTTACATCCACACACACCCTCTGCCTCATCCAAATATTTGGGATTTTATTTAACAAGTGTGAGAAAGTTGCAGTCATCACATGAGCTTTTCTTTCCCTCCTCCCCTGCCCCTATTCTCCCCCCCTTCTCAACATTTCATGAACTGCACATGCTTTTGTAGTTCTCATCATTTGTCTGAAAACTTTGTTCTTCGCTTTCAGTGAATAACCAACTGATGAGGAAATTACACATGTATGGCATGTCTGGGTTTAGGGAATTATCTTTTTTTCCTTGACCCATCAATTTTCTTTTTTGAGAATGAAGTCGGATGAAATTAGAAGGCCTTGAGTTTGAGGATAGGAATATCTCGTTGCCAAGCACAACACACCACCCTTTGTATGGAACAAGTCCACTGAACACATAAGACCATCACCAAAGCTAGTATGTTTTTATTGTATCGGATCCACTGTCGCCACTTGTCCTCTCTTTTGTTGATATCCACTGCGGTTGTGGACGAAGCTTGGGATCAAGACCCAAAGCTAAAATGCATTTCATTATTCCCACAACTTTTGGGGGGTTGGGGGATTGGGGGATTATCGGCTTCATCTGTCTCTGTCTGTCACACTATCTCCTCCTAAACGGTTGGGCAGAAATTCACCAAACTTGGTGGTTATGATCACCACAAGGAGCAAGAGCAGTGTCAATTTTGGCATCAAAAGGTCAAATACTGAAAAATGCAATTACTGGTATGTTTTCAAACATTCTCTAATGAAACCTTGTATTTGCAATCAACATTGGGGAACAATGAAATGTGTAACGATGTTTTGGATTTGACCCCAGTTCATGTCGCAGGAGGTGGGGTCTTCGGGTCACAGGAGTCAAAACGGGAAAACATTTTAAACTCCAAATTTGATGTTGGGTCAATCCTGGTGGAACTTTTTGCCATCTTTCAACTTAGCTTGAGGTGGGAAGCGTAGGGATTTGCGATGGTGAAATTGACTTTGCTCGAGTTTTGATTAAAATTGTTGAGGTTTTCAAGTGTTAGACTGGCTTCCTGCGTTAATAAGTCTGTGCTTTTATCGTTTCTACAGTATCAGTGGTTGCTCAATTTGGAGAGCATCAGCAATACTTTCATTTCAAGCAGATTATTTATATTCCTCGATACGCTGTCAGAAGGTTTCCCTCTCATATTCCCTTTTTTATATTGACTGCTCAATAGTATAGGACTGATATTGTCAAATATGATGCTCATATCTTTCAGGTCTATGGTTTCCTTGCATAGTAATAATAGTTGATCAAAACATGTTATGTCCTTTCATAATTTTGTTTACATCGTGCTGCTGTCTTATGTGACAACTTTAACTGGGGTGTGGGATCAAAACCCGTACCTATACAATTTATACCACCATTTGTTATCATTTGCATTGAATACAGACGTTTAAAGAAGTCCTGCCCAAAGAATGCTCAGGTTGAGGCATTGTGCAGGATGCTTTTCGACAGCAGGCCTCCATTGTGGGCTGCTGTCGACAGCTGGCTGGGATGTAATGATGATGACATTTCACTGGTAGAGAGAAACATGTCACAAAAGGACTCTCATACTTTCTAATAATAAACAAGAAAAAGAGCAATCGGAGATTGCAAACCCTCGCCAGGATGTATTTTCAGTGGTTTTTAAGGCTTTTGTGTTAAAAACAAATATGGCGGCCGATCCACGTGACCGATGACGTCATCATTATTTTTTTCTAAACTAATTTATTCCTAGATTATGCTCAAGAAATTTCATCTTGATTGGATGAAGTTTTGTACTTGTCGAATTATGACGTCATAATGGAGGCACCTATGACATCATCATTAACATATTGTATTCCCCATGGAGAGTTCTTTACAATGAGCCGTCTAAATTTTTTCTATTCAGCGCTTTCCGAGATATAGAGGTGCAAAGTTTTTAGATTTTTCCAAGGTGGCGGTCGAACCACGTGACCGATGACGTCATAATTATCATTAAAAAAATTCTACAGGTGGATTTGCACCTATGGTGAAAATTTCCTGTCAATCGGACCAACGGTTGCAGACAAAATCATATTTATTCTGTGCGTACAAACAGACAAACAAACGGATTCAAATGCAATACCCCCTCCTCTGGTGAGGGTAACGAGAGAGGTATTGTGGTTTTAGTAGCTCCTGTTCCTTTCTTTGAGCAGGTGGTGTCTGGTACTGGTACAACTCCCTTCTAGTCCTGTTTCTGGGATTACAATTTCTCCGGGCCTCTTTCGTCTGAAGCGTTGGGTGGCAGTGGTGTGTCCACTGATGTCGTGGTATTTGAACCCTTTTTGGGCTCGTGTTGTACGAATTGTAATATGCTATGGAAATTATTGTCAATGGCATTGTGCAAAGGCCCAGATTTATGTTTTCTATCATCTATACAATGCAAATTAATTCTCACGACAAAGAGGTGGGAATACAAATTTTGTGGGAGGAGGTCTGCCGTCTATAAGGGGGGATGTGGTGGGCCTTGGTGAGAAGTAATGTCAGTTGTTGTATGAGAAGCATGCTGAGTTCAGAAAGTTAATCAAAGAAAGTGTCTTGGGAGCAGCGTTAATTTGCATGCACGGTTAAGGCCTTTTATGAAAGCACCGGCCTTACTCATTCTTCCCTCCCGTCTCTGAAAATGGGATACATTCTCTGTTTAATTTGGCAAAGCTAAACTTCCCTTCAAATCTGTCCTGCTCCCATTCCACTCGTTTTGCCAGTTTGGTAAAGGGGCAAAGTATTGTCATGATTGGGGCAATACTTCTGGAGTGAGGGACGTGATTGCGAGATGATGGTTGGGGTGTTGAATATTTCATGGGTGCACCAAGCTGTGCTGCAATGCTGCAAAAGGGAAGGTTGGAACATTTATAAAAAGGGCAAACATTTAGATGTCTGGAGATGCGTTGTGGGCCATTTTGAGTGCAAATCCCTCCATCCCACACCCCCAACATAGTTTCAACGGATCTCATCTTGAAGATTTGCATGGATCGTGAATTTAAGCTCAAAACATGGAAATTTACGTTTTTGTGGGAAAAACAAACACAACCTCGAGAGTGTAATGTTAACTTAGACAGTGGCAATCCATCAGAGCATTCAGAGAACACACTGCAACTTCTAAAATTAATATACAAATGGAGTAGGAGTAGCTTATTGTAAGAGTGGAAGGAAGTACTCATCGTAACACCATTAACCCCTACTCCATCCTCCCCCTCCCCGCACATCCCCCAGTATGCACTGGCTGCACGTATTCTCTTTTTGGGTGTTCATTTAATTAATTGCGCCCATAAATTCTCAGGTATCATAACTGCACTGTGTACCTAAACAAGGGGTGCAAAGACATTTATCACTGTGATAATATGAGGTCATTGGGAACGTCAACCAGATTTATGGTGTCGACCTTCTCTTAGAAGAAGGACAGGATGAGCAGTGAGTTCAAGTGGTGCTGTCTCATGATGGCTCTCAGATAACATTTCCTTTGGCTGAGTCTGCTGAATGAACACTCAGCCATTGCTACAGTAACTGAGTGGACCACATCCAGTATACAAAGCTTCTCTACTTGAGGTATCATCTATTTGATGCTCGAGGAAGCACTAGAATTAGTGATTTTTCATGTTGTCAGAGTGTCACCGTTGTAGTTAACTGGATCTTGTGGGTGCTCATGATCTGGGCTGTAAGACATAGATTGTCAACGTCTTCCCTTTAGTGTTCGCACGCTTACACATGTCTCAAAGATTCATCAGATAACCTGCTTCCCTGCTAAGCATCCTGAAGGAAATCCTCGATTGCTGTGAGCACCAGCAGAATCTTGCAGAAAATCCACTTCTCCAGGTAAGATATCGTGTTATCCAATATATCAAAGCACAGCTCGTATACAGGTCCTGAGGTATGTCAAATAGGTGGCGGATACTTTGCTGGAAATGTCTTGGACCACAAAACTTGAGGGCATGGGCGTATCAAATCCCAGGTCTTCATCCTGCCTCCACATGCGGTAAATTGCAAAACTGCTAATGCCGAACCCGTGAACGGAAGTTGTCCTCGACCAGATGTGAGACGATTGAAGAAGAATTCTCCCAAAGATGGAATAAAACCCCATATTGGTGATAATTCAAGTGGTCTTCTGCAGCTATTATAATTCTGCTCACGATGGATGAATAAATGTCGCAGCCTTCCATTCCGATTGGTGAAAAAACAAAACATTCCTTCCGCCTTGTCCGTATTCTGACCTGCCATATCCTCATTCTCCATAAAGCACAATCTCTCAACATTTTCATTCCAAACAGCCATCAT
The DNA here is from genome assembly GCF_964187855.1 of Myxine glutinosa. NCBI lineage: Eukaryota > Metazoa > Chordata > Myxini > Myxiniformes > Myxinidae > Myxine > Myxine glutinosa. The sequence goes on along the minus strand of NC_136267.1, from coordinate 27,749,748 downwards.
TCCCATCACAAATTAATACTGTACCATTAATATAACAAAATATAATGTTACAAACACATGTGAGTAATCTAACACAAACGCCGATCTGATGTGAAAACCAACACAAATGAATCTGCCGGCGAGCAAGGGCGGGTACGAAACACTTCGTACAGTTGGAGACTCAAAATCATAATTGTATCGAGGAATTTATGAAACCTCCCAACCACTTTATGACACCCGCTGATACCCAAAAATGTTCCACAGAAGGTTTTGTGGGGCTAGCCCCAAAACTGAGGGAGTAGTTCCGGGGTGGACAGACGGACAGACATTTCTGTTTCATAATATAGATAGTATAGATATTATATACACATATGTATATATGTGTATATACAGGGTGAGTCAGAAGTCACGCCCGATTTCTGTTTATATATATATATATATATATATATATATATATATATATATATATATATATATATATATATATATATATATATATATATATATATATATATATATATATATATATATTTCTGTCAGTTGATTGTTTGTTTGCCATTTGTATTACAGTGTACAAGAAGGTAGAAATAAATGAATGACATGTTTATCTAACCATTTATTCGGGGGAAAATTATTATGGAAGTGTACCAAGCTGTTTTACTTGCAATTTTCAAAGTGCCCTCCCTCGTGATCGATGCACAATTGCAGCCGAGCAGGCACAGAGTGGCACAAACGCTTGCAGAGTTCGATATCAATTTCCTCAAACTTTGCAGTGATTTGAGCCTTCAATTCCTGAATGGTACGAGGCTTTTCACGATAAACAAGGTCTTTCATGAGCCCCCAAAGAAAGAAATCTGGAGGTGTAAGTTCTGGGGAGCGTGCCGGCCACTCGATCGGACTGCGGCGGCCGATACACTTTCTGGGAAAGTTTTCATCAAGCCACTGAGGAACATGACGTCCATAATGAGGTGGAGCTCCATCTTGCTGGAAATAACAGTCCTGATCTTGTACCCTGGGCCAAAAGAAGGTTTGCAGCATATCCAGGTAAATTTCTGCAGTGACAGATCCCTCAAAGAAAAAGGGTCCAATTATCCCTGATGGAGATATGGCTGCCCAAACTGTCACGCCAGGTAAATTTACCTCCTTCTCAACTGTCACTCTTGGGTTCTCCGCAGCCCAGTAGACACAATTGTGTCTGTTAATTGTGCCGTTAAGCTTAAAACATGCCTCATCTGACCACCAGATGTTGTCTAGCATTGTGACCTCTTCGTCAAGTTTAGCTACGAACTCTTCGCAAAATTGAAGACGGCGGTCGTCATCTCCATCATGAAGGGCATGCAGTAAGCGTGGAATGTAAGGTTTCCAGTTTTCTGGTAAAGGATACGGATAACACTTGATTGGCTCACTTCCAACTCTGCAGATAAATGGCGAGTTGACTTTTGCGGACTTTGTTCCAGTCTCCTGATGGCTTCTTCAGCCTTAGCTACATTCGTTGCCGTTTTCGGATGACCGGACTTCTTTGCAGTGGCTACCGACCCTGTTGCTTCAAATTTCTCGACAATCAATCGTATGTTTCTTCCATGGGGTGGGTTAATATCGAATTCCTGTGCCAAACGGCGTGCCGCCATTGTTGGTTGTTCATTACATTTGTAGGAATGTTTCACGGCCGCAATGCGTTGATTCATTGAAAGGTAATTCATGGTTCAATTTGGTGCAAATTCAGTAATTTTCCAAACTCTGAACAATAATCTGCAAAATAAAAACAAAAATAAATAAATTAAGAAAATTAATCTGCAAGACAATTATTAACAACATGACATCCCAGAAAGAATCTGACAGCCGAAAAAACAGAAATCGGGCGCACGCGCTACTTTTGATTCACCCTGTGTATATATATTATATATATACAGTATATATATATAGTATATATATATATATATATATATATATATATATATATATATATATATATATATATATATATATATATATATATATATATATATATATATATATACACACACATCAGTCACTATGCGACCTTCATATCATCAGTGGAGAACCGCCAGCAAGGTGTCCCATACAGCTGCTGCTGCACCTTGTTGGGAGCGATAAGCACCGCCTGCCACGTGGTAACGTTATCTCTGGTATCCACTCATCATATGGAGTCGACCTGGTATGTATATATATGTATGTATATACATATATACATACACACACACATATACATATATATATATATATATATATATATTGGCATTTAATATGGAATATATATTTTTTCTTGACTTGGGTTTACTTTCTTAACTCAGTATGTCAATCTGGTGAGTTTCTTTTACACTTTGGTGATTTATTTGTTAAAACAACCATGTCATGATTGTCTGTCGCAGCAAGAAGTCAACATCAGGATTATATCACAGGTGGCGTGGCAAAATGTACGGACAGGTGCATTTGCCGATTGGCTTCACAGTCGGGTATACAAGGGTTGTTGCGTTCTGTATTAGTTGGAAACAACTGCTGCACGTCTCCAAAAGTTATTGCCACTTCCTCTGGAGATGGTCCGTCAACTCGACAATGCTGTTTGTCATGGAGTGGTGGCTTTACGAAATTACGGCATGAAAGAGCGTGCTATTGCTCGGCAGTATGGCATCACTCAAGATCAGGTGTCAAAGATCCTGAAACGAAATGCTCAGAGGGGTGTCCCTACTCCAATACCGAGGCCAGGACGTCCCCGCAGAACCACAAGGAGGGATGATCGCCAGCTGCACCGGTTAGTCCACAATGGCCGTACCAAGTCAGCTAATCGGCTTAGGGCTGAGTGGCAGCAACTGACAAATGTGCCTGTATCCAGAAGGCTAGTCAACCAACGACTGGTTCAAGCAGGCTATCGTGCCAGGCGTCCCCTGAGAAAGCCACGCCTGACCAGACAACACCGCCACCAGTGCCGATTGCAGTGGGCCAGAGAGCACCGTCAATGGCAGCCAGGACACTAGAATCACGTGATCTTCAGTGACGAGTCTAGATTTCTGGTCTATCGTCAAGATGGCCGCGTCCGAGTGCGCAGACAAGTGCATGAAGCCTACAACAAAGATTGTATAGTGCCAAGAGTCCAAGCTGGAGGTGGTGGGGTGACCGTTTGGGCTGCTTTTCATGCAGGGGGCAAAACTGACCTGGTTGTTCTGAATGGAAACCTGAACCAGTTCAAGTACAGGGCCATTCTGGAAGAAACATTGCTTCCATTTGCTCGTGCAGCCTTTCGAGGAAACTTTGTCTTCCAAGATGACAATGCACAGCCTCATCGTGCTCGCATGATCCAACACTTTCTTGCTGACCGTGGTGTATAGCATATGGAGTGGCCTGCCATGTCCCCGGATATGAATCCGATAGAGAACTTGTGGGCAGAATTAACGCGTCAAATCGACCACTTGGACCAGCAGCCGACCTCTGTGCGTGAATTGCAGCAGGCTATTGTCACTGCATGGCAAGTGATTCCTGTCCAAATCTTGGCAAATCTCGTGAACAGCATGTCTCAACGTGTACGTGCTCTCCTGAATGCTCGTGGGGGTGACACGAAGTACTGAACTGTAATTTTACTGTCAGTAATCCCAGTCGTAATTTAACTTTTGTTTTTGTTAAAAAAATTTTGGGCTAATGTGCAAAATAAAGAGATACTTCTGGAAAACGTACAGAAGTTTAACACAGTACTGTCCATGAATTGAGTTCGATATCAGTTTACATCACTTTCAAGGATCAATTTATTTGTTTCGAAATGTCAAATGTGGTTTTTGTTTCTTTTGAAGGTCACATTAACAAAATCTAGAATAATTTCAACATAATTCCAATGAACTTTTGGTTCTAAGACATCTTGAAAAGTAAGTTCACCCCCACAAAAAATATATTCCATATTAAATTCCAAGTCTGTATATATATATATACATATATATATATACATATATATACAGTATATATATATATATATATGTATATATGTATATATGTATATATGTATATATGTATATATGTATATATTATGTATATATGTATATATATATATATATATATATATATATATATATATATATATATATATATATATATATATATATATATATATATACACACATACAGACACACATACAGACTTGGCATTTAATAGGGAATTTTTTTTTTTCTTGACTTGGGTTTACTTTCTGAACTCGGTATATCAATCTCGTGAGTTTCTTTTACGCTTCGGTGATTTCTTTGTTAAAAGAACCATGTCACTGATTGTCTGTCGCAGCAAGAAGTCAATAACAGGATTATATCACAGGTGGCGTGAGAAAATGTATGGACAGGTACATTTGACGATTGGCTTCACAATCGGGTATATAAGAGTTGTTGCGTTCTGTATTAGTGGAAAACAACTGCTGCATGTCTACAAAAGTTATTGCCGCTTCCCCTGGAGATGGTCCGTCAACTCGACAATGGTGTTTGTCATTTAGTGGTGGCTTTACGAAATTCCGGCATGAAACAGCGTGCTATTGCTTGGCAGTATGGCATCACTCAAGGTCAGGTGTCAAATATCCTGAAACGAAATGCTCAGAGGGGTGTCCCTACTCCAATACCCAGGTCAGGACGTCCCCGCAGAACCACAAGGAGGGATGATCTCCAGCTGCACCGGTTAGTCCACAATGGCCGTACCAAGTCAGCTAATCGGCTTAGGGCTGAGTGGCAGCAACTGACAAATGTGCCTGTATCCAGAAGGCTAGTCAACCAACGACTGGTTCAAGCAGGCTATCGTGCCAGGCGTCCCCTGAGAAAGCCACGTCTGACCAGACAACACCGCCAGCGCCGATTGCAGTGGGCCAGAGAGCACCGTCAATGGCAGCCAGGACACTGGAATCACGTGATCTTCAGTGACGAGTCTAGATTTCTGGTCTATCGTCAAGATGGCCGCGTCCGAGTGCGCAGACAAGTGCATGAAGCCTACAACGAAGATTGTATAGTGCCAAGAGTCCAAGCTGGAGGTGGTGGGGTGACCGTTTGGGCTGCTTTTCATGCAGGGGGCAAAACTGACCTGGTTGTTCTGAATGGAAACCTGAACCAGTTCAAGCACAGGGCCATTCTGGAAGAAACATTGCTTCCATTTGTTCGTGCAGCCTTTCGAGGAAACTTTGTCTTCCAAGATGACAATGCACGGCCTCATCGTGCTCGCATGATCCAACACTTTCTTGCTGACCGTGGTGTATAGCATATGGAGTGGCCTGCCATGTCCCCAGATATGAATCCGATAGAGAACTTGTGGGCAGAATTAACGTGTCAAATCGACAACTTGGACCAGCAGCCTGCCTCTGTGCGTGAATTGCAGCAGGCTATTGCAACTGCATGGCAAGCAATTCCTGTCCAAACCTTGGCAAATCTCGTGAACAGCATGCCTCAACGTGTACGTGCTCTCCTGAATGCTCGTGGGGGTTACACGAAGTACTGAACTGTAATTTTACTGTCCGTAATCCCAGTCGTAATTTAACTTTTGTTTTTGTTAAAAAATTTTTTGGCTTATGTGCAAAATAAAGAGATACGTCTGGAAAACGCACAGAAGTTTAACACAGTACTGTCCGTGAATTGAGTTTGATATCAGTTTACATCACTTTCAAGGATCAATTTATTTGCTTCGAAATGTCAAATGTGGTTTTTGTTTCTTTTAAAGGTCACATTAACAAAATCTAGAATAATTTCAACATAATTCCAATGAACTTTTGGTTCCAAGTCATCTTGAAAAGTAAGTTCACCCCCACAACAAAAAAAATTCCATATTAAATGCCAAGTCTGTGTGTGTGTGTGTGTGTGTGTGTGTGTATATATATATATATATATATATATATATATATATATATATATATATATATATATATATATATATATAATGGATGCTGATGATGGTGTGAGTCGTCACTTTCGTCACAATATATATATTTTTTTTGTCGTGTCCCCGGGGTTAAGAACCCCAAGAGGACGAATTTACAAAATGAACTTTAACTCCGAGATGTATACCCAACTTGGCGATAGTGACACGTGTGGGAAGGTTTGAGGTCTTACCTGATTGGACACACACTCAGGGATGATCCGATCCCTACAGACACAGAAACAAACCAGGACAAGAAAAGTCAAATTCAACAAATATTGATTTAATGAAAAGAAATGCAAATAACAATGAAAGGTGAGGCAAAAACGAAAATTCCTAAATGAGGGACCCTCCACTCAGACTCGTATACAAACACGGGGAAAACGAAAGTAAAAATGAATGATATTTCGTTTATTGACGGCTGGCACTTAGCTTTGCGTCCCCAAATGGCTGGTAGGGCCCACTGGTCGTCGTACCAGTCACTGCGCGGGAAGCACACAAGATGGCGTGGAACAGCGCCCGTTGCCAGCTGCCGGCGTAAGGCAGGCAGGCAGGCAAGATCCCTGTTTGTTTCGCTTGTGACCCCCTCCTCCTCCGCAGAGCACCACCGTAAACCAACACCTCCTCCTTCCATGTTGAAAATGTTGCTAGCCGAGCCAAGCTCGTACATAAATACAGACTTGGCATTTAATATGGAATATTTTTTTTGTGGGGGTGAACTTACTTTTCAAGATGTCTTAGAACCAAAAGTTCATTGGAATTATGTTGAAATTATTCTAGATTTTGTTAATGTGACCTTTAAAAGAAACAAAAACCACATTTGACATTTCGAAGCAAATAAATTGATCCTTGAGAGTGAGTAAACTGATATCGAACTCAATTCACGGACAGTACTGTGTTAAACTTCTGTGCGTTTTCCAGAAGTATCTCTTAATTTTGCACATTAGCCCAAAATTTTTTTTTAACAAAAACAAAAGTTAAATTACGACTGGGATTACGGACAGTAAAATTACAGTTCAGTACTTCGTGTAACCCCCACGAGCATTCAGGGGAGCACGTACACGTTGAGGCATGCTGTTCACGAGATTTGCCAAGGTTTGGACAGGAATCACTTGCCATGCAGTTACAATAGCCTGCTGCAATTCACGCACAGAGACAGGCTGCTGGCCCAAGTTGTCGATTTGACGCGTTAGTTCTGCCCACAAGTTCTCTATCGGATTCATATCCGGGGACATGGCAGGCCACTCCATATGCTCTACACCACGGTCAACAAGAAAGTGTTGGATCATGCGAGCACGATGAGGCCGTGCATTGTCATCTTGGAAGACAAAGTTTCCTCGAAAGGCTGCACAAACAAATGGAAGCAATGTTTCTTCCAGAATGGCCCTGTGCTTGAACTGGTTCAGGTTTCCATTCAGAACAACCAGGTCAGTTTTGCCCCCTGCATGAACAGCAGCCCAAACGGTCACCCCACCACCTCCAGCTTGGACTCTTGGCACTATACAATCTTTGTTGTAGGCTTCATGCACTTGTCTGCGCACTCGGACGCGGCCATATTGACGATAGACCAGAAATCTAGACTTGTCACTGAAGATCACGTGATTCTAGTGTCCTGGCTGCCATTGACGGTGCTCTCTGGCCCACTGCAATCGGCGCTGGCGGTGTTGTCTGGTCAGACGTGGCTTTCTCAGGGGACGCCTGGCACGTTAGCCTGCTTGAACCAGTCGTTGGTTGACTAGCCTTCTGGATACAGGCACATTTGTCAGTTGCTGCCACTCAGCCCTACGCCGATTAGCTGACTTGGTACGGCCATTGCGGACTAACCGGTGCAGCTGGCGATCATCCCTCCTTGTGGTTCTGCGGGGACGTCCTGGCCTCGGTATTGGAGTAGGGACACCCCTCTGAGCATTTCATTTCAGGATCTTTGACACCTGACCTTGAGTGATGCCATACTGCCGAGCAATAGCACGGTTTCATGCCAGAATTTTGTAAAGCCACCACTAAATGACAAACAGCATTGTCGAGTTGACGGATCATCTCCAGGGGAAGCGGCAATAACTTTTGTGGACGTGCAGCAGTTGTTTTCCACTAATACAGAACGCAACAACCCTTATATACCCGATTGTGAAGCCAATCGTCAAATGTACCTGTCTGTACATTTTGTCACGCCACCTGTGATATAATCCTGTTATTGACTTCTTGCTGCGACAGACAATCAGTGACATGGTTCTTTTAACTAAGAAATCACCGAAGCGTAAAAGAAACTCACCAGATTGGTATACCGAGTTCAGAAAGTAAACCCAAGTCAAGAAGAAAAAAAAATTCCATATTAAATGCCAAGTCTGTATGTATGTATATATATATATGTATATGTATATATATATATATATATATATATATATATATATATATATATATATATATATATATGTATATATATATATATATGTATATATATATATATATATATATATATATATATATATATATATATATATATATATATATATATATATATATATATATATATATATATATATATATATATATATATATACACACACACACATACATACTTATGCGGATCTTCTCACGATGCTTGCCTCACCACCCATCACTACAGAGGCACAGGCTTTTTAAACCGAGGATAATGAATGTACTGTTGGTCATGATTTACATCAATCATAATATCATAATACAAACATTTCTTTTGTATAAATTTGTTTGGAATAATTGTGGTATTACATTTTAGGAGCAATTTAAGTTGATGATTTAAGTTGGGGAAAAAAACAATTCAAGGAATTAAAAAAGGAATTTTTTTTCCCCAAATCATTTCAAAACAAATCTCCCCCAGGACTTACACACAGGAGGAGTTGGTGCAGACCTGAAGTTTGGTATGATTTCATGAAAGTTTGAGGGAGTAGAGCCATCTTTTCGAGTGCCACCCATCATTACCTCTTTCTTTCTCCCGATCTCTTTTAATTTATACTGACAACCCCTCTCTATCCCACTTCCACTTCACCTCCCCATCGCTTCCTCCACTCGACTTATCAACTACAATGTGATGCATTTCTTTAACTGCCTGCTCCCCTTTGACCCTCTGTCGTGTAGCTCATCCATGAACCTCATTACTCTTATCAAAAACGTGAAATGCTTGTCGCCTCCAGATACTTGCATAAAGGATTTTTTCGGTTTTGAGAAGACGGCTCCATTTATTTTAGCAAATGCTTCGTCTATATTCAGATAATGGTCATTTTCATGAATACACTGCTGAGATGAAGCATTTTAAGTCCATTTTCAATGATGTTTTTTTCCCTACTAAGTCAGGTGATGAATCTGCCATGCATGACGTAACTCGTGACCTAACCGAGTTGAATGTGACACAGTAACACCATCTGGATAAGGATGTCACCGTAGATGAACTTAATACCCCCTCTTGATGCTGCGGATCATCATGAAGTACGGTACCTGGCTTTGATGGATTACTTGCTGAATTCGTAACGTCTTTTTGAGATCTGCTTGAACTTGTACTGTCACATTTTTATTTTATTTCTTTATTTTATTCATTTATTTTTACATCCTTCATGAAGGCTTGCTACCAACGAATTGTAGGGTGCAGTTTTATTCCTTACAAGATCCAGGCTCAGGAAGTTGTGTGACTTCTCCTCCAAAAAAGATCTGCAGCTTTTGAAGATCCGGTGACACATTTATTTACTCCTTAATGGCAATTTTGTTTCTAAGGTTCCTCATGATCATGTTCACCCAGTTTTAAGCTCAATTGTACACTCTGATTAAAATTTTAATTCACACGTAGATTGATAGATGCTAACTGGTGGTTGGAGGAATGGTGCGGGCAGCATGGATTTGGGTTTTCAAAGCAATCTGAGCTTTTGAGGGGGCAAAGAGGAAGTGTTTCCACAATGATGGGAAAATCCTGAACAGAAAGGGGGAAACACTGTTTGTAATGGAACTTGAAGAGGGAATGAGGTTTTATTTTTAGGCTTGAGGAGGGTGAATAATCTCTTGATGTGGGAACTGCTACTGATGGCCTGAAATGGTGGGGACAGGCAACAATGGATGGTTACAACTTACGGGAGGGAAATAGTGAAGGATATTATATATCGATGCCAGAAGTTAAAATCCTAAGAAAGTTGAGCTTGATACTAAAGTAGATAGCAAACAGTACGATATAATTACAGTAAGTGAGACTTGCTTTTGATGGGCAGAGTAGTTGGAGAGCAGGACTAGAACACTAAAAGATGTATAGGTGTGATAGGAAGTGAAGGTCACTGAGCATGCGTGGCATTCTGGGTAAAAGACAATGTTGTATCGAGACTAAGGAATGACATCAAGGAGGAAACTATTGTAGAGGATTCGGTGTGGATAGTGTTTATGATGATTGGAAGAATACTATGTACCGTACTTGTAGAATGTGCTTCTAGAGTTCCTGGTATGAGGGTAGAGCAGGCGGGAGGAGTTCATGAAGAATTCCAAGGCCTGTGGAAAGGGGAGTGTTGATTGTGGGAGATTTGAAATCTGCAAGGGATAGATGTGGGGGAGTGCAGTGTTAGATCTGTTTTGTTAAAGCAGTGATTCCAACATGGTGGAGGAGGTGGAGGTAGAACATCCTGAGACATGACTACAATACATACAGTGCATTCAGAAAGTATTCAGACCCCTTCACTTTTTTCACTTTTTGTTATGTTGCAGGGACAGAAATACAAGTTTGTGTGGCAAGGGTGCCTGGAGGGCATGAATGGTGTTGGTGTCCTGTTTTCTGAGGAGTTTGTAGACAGTGTGGTGAGTGTGCCAAGAGTGAGTGATAGGTTGATGATGGTGAAAATGATGATTGGAAAGCTCTTGGTGAACGTCATCTCGGGATATGCTCCGCAGGTTGGTCGGAGCGATGAAGAGAAGGACAAGTTCTGGTGTGCGATAGAGAAGCTGATGGAAAACGTGAAAGATGAGGAAGTTGTTGTGGTAGGAGGAGACCTAAATGGACATGTGGGAAGGAGTATGGATGGTTTTGAGGGAGTTCGTGGGGGTTACGGATATGGTGTGAGAAATGGAGAAGATGAAAGGATTTTGGAGTTTGCTGATGGAGCTGATTTGTTGATTTGTAATACTCAGTTCCAGAAAGAGGATAATAAGCTTGTTACATACACGTCAGGTGGGTCGACGACAACCGTTGTCTACCTGATGGTGCGTAGGCGAGATAGGGGGCACCTCCGGGACACAAAGGTGATTCCGGCGGAGGAGGCTGTTTCACAGCACCACTTGGTTGTCGTTGTTGTTTGTTGTTGCAGCCTTGTGCTGAAATCGTTTAAATTCATTTTTTCCCTCATCAATCTACACTCAATACCTCACGGCCTATAGTTCCCCAATTTTTCTCAGGATCAGGAATCTTTCTTAAATAACGGTGCTAAATCTTATATTTGCTACTTTCCAATCCTCTGGTATCTGTTCTAACTCCAATGAGCTGTTAACGATATCGGGTAACTCCTCCCTCATCTGCTCTACAACCTCCTTGAACACACTTAGATGCGTAATATCTAGTCCGGAGCTTTACGATCCCTTCCTTTTCATCTGTTTCTTTATTTCCTCAACTCTTACATGGATTTCCTCAACTCTTACATGGATTTCCTCAACTCTTACTTGGATTTCCTCAACTCTTATTTGGATTTCCTCAACTCTTACTTGGATTTCCTCAACTCTTACATGGATTTCCTCAACTCTTACATGGATTTCCTCAACTCTTACTTGGATTTCCTCAACTCTTACTTGGATTTCCTCATCTCTTGCTTGGATTTCCTCAACTCTGACATGGATTTCCTCATCTCTTACTTGGATTTCCTCAACTCTTACTTGGATTTCCTCAACACTCAATTGGATTTCCTCAACTCTCACTTGGATTTCCTCAACTCTCCCTTGGATTTCCTCAACTCTTACTTGGATTTCCTCAACTCTCCCTTGGATTTCCTCAACTCTTACTTGGATTTCCTCAACTCTTACTTGGATTTCCTCAACTCTTACTTGGATTTCCTCAACTCTCACTTGGATTTCCTCAACTCTCACTTGGATTTCCTCAACTCTCACTTGGATTTCCTCAACTCTTACTTGGATTTCCTCAAGAAGCCCTTGCTCACATCCGAGATAAATACTCTCAGCTTTTTTAAGTTCCCTTGAGTGTTTTTGTGTAAATGTAAAAGCAAAACAAATATTTAATAAACTTGCCATCTCACCATCATCATCATCCATCCAGTCTTCCTATAGCTATTCCTTAAGGGCCCACACCTGTCTTCACCTTTTCTTTAACCCTTATGTGAACCACCTTTAGAGGCCATTTCCCCCCGCAGATCAGGGGTTGGCCTTTTTCAGGCACCTTGGTCCCCTTTTTGAAGCAATGTTTTATGGCCGGATCCCCTTCCTGCCATCAGCCCTGTTAGTCGCCTATTGCGACAACACAGGGAATTACCAGTGAACTGGTACTCAATTTGCCGACCTCGGAAGGATGACAGGCTGAGTCAACCCCCCTGGTGTTAATTCAGCGATCGACCGGGATTTGAACCCAGGATCCTAGGATCCCAAGCCGGCACCCTAACCGCTAAGCCAACACCAGGCCTTCTTTTACCCTTATGTACTATATAAATAATATCTTGCTGGTGTGTTGAATATTTTTGGCCATATTCTTTTCATATATAATATTCTCTTTTGGCTTGCTGAGATAATTTCTTAACTAGCCTCGGTTTACTTCAAAAAAGATATATCAAATTCGAATCCAGTTATTTTGTACCTAATGAATGCCTTCTGCTTATCCTTAACTAGCCGAAAGCATCCGGCGTTGCCCGGGTTCTTTTTGAATGAATTTACTACCATAATTCAGCTTTTACTCACGGCCATAAAAGATTGACTTCTATAATTCAGCTCAGCTTTTAATTGCGAAATAGGCCCAGCCCGGCCGATGCGGCCTTGACCGGAAGCCAAACAGTTCAATCTTGGTTTCATCAGACCACAGCATCTTGTTTCTCACAGTCTGAGAGTCCTTTAGGTGCTTTTTTTGCAAACTCCAAGCGGTCTTTCATGTGTCTTTCACTGAGGAGAGGCTTCCGTCTGGCCACTCTGCCATAAAACCCAGATCGGTGGAGTGTTGCAGTGATGGTTGTCGTTCTGGAAGTTTCTCCCATCTCCACACAGGATCTCTGGAGCTCAGCCAGAGTGACCATCGGGTTCTTGGTCACCTCTCTTACCAAGGCCCTTCTCCCCCGATTGCTCAGTTTGGCCGGGCGGCCAGCTCTCGGAAGAGTCCTGGTTTTTCCAAACTTCTCCATTTAAGAATCATGGAGGCCACTGTGCTCTTGGGAACCTTCAATGCAGCAGAAATTTTTTTGTAGGCTTCCCCAGATCTGTTCCTCAACACAATCCTGTCTCTGAGCTCTGCAGGCAGTTCCTTAGACCTCATGGCTTGGTTTTTGCTCTGATATGCATCGTCAGCTGTGAGACCTTATATAGACAGGTGTGTGCCTTTCCAAATCATGTGCAATCAATTGAATTTACCACAGGTGGACTCCAATCAAGGTGTAGAAACATCTCAAAGATGATCAAGAGAAATGGGAGGCACCTGAGCTAAATTTAAAGTATCATAGCAAAGGGTATGAATACTTATGTCAATGTGATATTTCAGTTTTTTCTTTTTAATAAATTTGCAAAACTTTCTAAAATCCTGTTTTCTCTTTATCATTATGGGGTATATTAGGCCGGTTAGTTTTACTTCAGGTAAGTGTACGGCATGTGTGGAGTCCCTATAGCTTTCAGAGTTTGCAGATGTAGTTTAATCTATCTATAATTCCAGTAATCTCTGTACGTCTGTACGTTTGTACGTCTGTACGTTTGTCTGTGACCGCTGTTTCTCGACAACCACGGGTCCGATATACTTTTAACTTGCCAGGTATATTGCTGGGGACCCGAGGATGTGCCTTTTCAAGGTTTCATATTAATCGGACAATTACTTACCGAGCTATGTCCAAAAAACGATTCAACCAATCAGAGAGCAGCGAACGATCGCGTGTGCCGAACGTGGAGGACACACTCTGCCTCGGATGGCACATTTGAGAGCGTATTCATTTATTTCACGTTTGCAAACTATGTTGGCGTTAAACTATGTTTTAAAACTAATAAAACCGAATTTGCGATTCATTCGCTTTCCTGCGCGTTTGTGCACGCGATGGCGATTTCTTTACCAAACTCCGGAAGCCGTTCGCTTTGGACCAAACCATTGCATGTAAATAGAGGGGGGGGATTGTCACCGTACTCGCAAGCCGTTCGCTTTGGACCAAACCATTTCATGTAAATAGAGGGGGGGGATATAATTTTAGATATAGATATAGTACGGGCAATGCCCTAGTATAAAGAAATGTAAGGAACTGTAGATGGGTAAAAAGGATAAAAATAAGGACCACATAATGCAAGGTGCAGTGTTGGAGCATGTCCAACAGAAGGATCTGGGGTTGGTAATAGATATGGGGGGGGGGGGGGGGGGGCGGAGAGGAGGAGGGGGGGGGGGGGGGTAGGCAGACAGCACAAGGCCAAGCAACTATCCATTCAGCAAATAGAGTTTTAGGTTGTATTAGTAGGGGGGTGGATTACAAGTAAAAAGAGGTCGTGTTTTATTTATTTTTTATTCTTTTATTTTGTATACAAGATCGAGCCTCGTGAAAGAGCTAACATTAATTACACAAAAAAAAATCAAATAGACACGTGAAACATATAATAAGGGGAGCAGTAGACAAGATGGGGAGAGAGGGGAAGCACACAAACACAACATTTGAGAACAGGGACATCGGGAGATCTGTGGGAGGGAGAGGGCTTGGGAGGAGGGGGCAAGGGAAGGGGGTGGCCCGGGTGGGGGTGGGAGAGGTAGAAAACACATGGACACTGCTTGGACTTCCAGGAAAGAAGTTGGTATTTCACAAAAGTGGAATTGGGGTGAATCAGCAGGGGTAGAAAAGATCTAGGTTTTGGATGGGGGAAGATAAGAGATGGTGGTGAACAGCTGTTTCAAAGACCTGGAGGGAGGAGTGGGATTGAAGAGAGTGAGGGAGTTTGTTCCAGAGGTGGGAGAAAAGAGGAATGAAAGAGTGAAGGTGAGCAGAGAGTGTTGATTTTGGCAGTTTAACCATTAGGGGATTGCTGGCAGATCTTGTGCGACCTGCAGGAATATTTGGGGGACAGAGCACAGAGAGAGCGGGGGGAGCAAGGCTGGAGAGGAGTCGGTAGAAGACAGAAAAACCACCAACCTGCCAGCGGTGAGTGAGTGAAAGGCCCTCGGAGTTAGCTTCATCACGGGATATTCTAATGATTCTGAAAGCTTTGGTTTCAACAGCGTGAAGCCGAGCTAGGTGTGAGGCAGGAGCACCGGCCCAGAGGGGAGAACAGTATTCCATTGAGCTGTGGATGAAAGCCTTGTATGTGGTGAGGAGCTCAGGTGTGCCAAGTAAGGACTTCGTACGACGGAGGATGCCCAGTCGGCGACTGTCTTTGGAGGCCAGCTTGGAAATGTGGTTTTCCCATGAAAGATCATGGCAGATAGTGAGACCCAAAAGCTTGAGTGACAGAACTTCTTGGAGAGGATTGTTGAGAAAGTAGATGGTACGGTTGTCCAGTCGGTCTTTTCAGAGAGACATAGTAAGAGTGTGAGATTTGTCAGGATTGAAAGACATGTTCCACTTGTTTGACCAGTCTGTGATTTTGTCCAGGTCTGCAGAGAGTGAGGAGGCTGCAGACTGCCGATCTGAGGGATGAAGAATGGAGCGACAGAGAGTAGAGTCATCAGCAAAGAGATAGAGAGGATTTTCCAGAGATTCGGAGAGATCATTGATGAAGACCAGAAAAATCACAGGGCCCATAACACTGCCTTGGGGAACTCCAGCCTCAACAGGAAGGGGAGATGAGAGAAACCCATTCAGGGACAAACGTTGACGACGACCAGAGAGGACGTCCACAAGCCATGTGTGGAGAGTGACAGAACTCCATGGATACCATAGGAGGAGAGTTTGGAGAGCAGAGCGGGGTGCCAGACCGTATCGAAGGCACGTGATATGTCAAGGGAGACAGCTCTGATTTCCTGTTTGGCATTGAGGACCTCCATCCATTGTTGAGACAGCAGAAGCAGCATGTCCAGAGTAGAATGACCTGGTCTGAATCCAAATTGATGATCGGAGATCAAGCCATTGGAGAAGAGGAAGGATTTGATATCTGAAGCAATGATGGATTCCATAACTTTGCTGATAATTGGGAGCAGGCTGATTGGTCTGTAGTTGCAAGGATCTGTTTTTGCACATTTTTTGTGTAAAGCGGTAATGCTTGCTGATTTCCAAGATTTCCAAGATGATGATTTCCAAGATGATGATTTCCAAGATGATGATTTTCAAGATTTCCAAGATGTGTTAACACTTAACAGGGGTTTAGTAAGACCTCATCTGGAATATCGTGTGCAGTTTTGGTCATGACATTTGAGGAAGAACATAATTGCCACAGAGAGGGCAGAGCACAGACCAGCTCGACTGATCCTGGGCCAAGCAAGATTAAACTAGATACGGTACTTTTTACATTTGAAAGGAGACACATTGGGAGCGATTTGATAGAGATGTTTAAGATAATGAAGGGTACAAACAAAAATGCAGAATGAATTTTAAACAGAATGGACAACGACAGGATAAGAGGTCACAGGTTAAGAGTAAAGAAAAGGAGAGTTAGGTCGGTAGTAAAGGCACAGGTCTTTCATTCAGGGAATGGTGAATGTATGGAATAGTCTTCTGCATTGGAAAGTTGAGGTTTTTATTTTGTTAAAAGAATCTGGTTAAAATAATAAAATAAATAAATAAGTAAATAATTAATGTTAAAATAATAAATTTAATCTGTTTTTTTTCAGTTGAGTCAGTGGAGTTAAATTTGAGTTTGTTGGGTTTGTGGAAGTACAATGGGTTTTTATTTCATATGTAGCCTGTGGCTGCTGGTTGCATCATTTCTGGGAGCTCAACTGTGTCACTGACGCGGTCCCCCTATTGCAAGTCAGCTGGTACTCATTTTGCCGACCTCGGAAGGATGGCAGGCTGAGTCAACCCACCTGGTGTTTTTCCAATGGCATGAGGGGGCTCAAACGCAAGACCCTAAGATCTCAAGCCAGCCACGTTAACCGTTAAGCCAACACCCGGCTCACTGGGGACGGTGGAGTATTAAGACGTTGGCATGATTGTGCAGGCTTGATAGGCCTATAATGGCCTCCTCCTGAGTTGAAGTTCCTTGTATTTCCTTGTATTTTCCCATTCCAAAGAGGTTGCTGCATCTTATAATTAGATTTGTAACACAAGATTTATTGTTCTTAACCAATGGGAAGCCTTCATTTTATCAGTTGTGGACATATCTTGTACTCTTTCATGTTCTGCAGTAATCCAGAGGAGAGTTTGCTACTTGCTTTGTTTGCTGTCTGGAGTTATTTACCCTCTCGACATCAAGCCAATGTTGATCCATTTGTTTTCTGTTGGATGTGGATGATTTCTGCCACAGTGCGTAATGATGACAAAGTCACTTCCTTGTTTGAATAACTATGATCTGGCATGCACGTCACAAGATAATTGGCACAATTAATAAGGTTTGTGTCCTCTTACGCTCATCTCGCCAGCTCTCTCCAGGGAGCTGCATTCGGACAAAGATGGCAAGAATCACCTTGGTGTGTATCTTAGTGTTCTGGCCTTTGTGGCTTCTCATCAGGATGGTTTGGCTGACAAGATTGACAAGTCAGATACCTTTGAATATTGTGCCTGAGGAAATAATAATTTTGTGGCTTTTTTCCTGTGGCACGAGTCGGCACAAGATGTCATACGGTTGTGCTGACCACTTTCAAGAAACATCTGCTTGAGTTTTCTGTGGTGGGAATCGAGCCAGAGGCTCTTTATCTTTCATCGGCGGAGGTCATACTATGGATTTATTGACATTGTTAGCTCAGTGATGGCATTTTGCATCACTGTGCTTCGTCGATTCTCCTTTCTTGATATATTACCCTGGCGATATTTTGTTCAAGTTGCTTTCTTCAGCATATTTCTATGCTTGGCTACAGCGTGGAACTTGTTTGTATGGAGCTGCAACATGTGCATGTGTCCCTGCTCTCTGATTTCTCCCTGGATGTTCTGTATGCTTGGTGATTTATAGCGGAACACGGCAGGATGCTGCTGCTGCTGTCCTCTGTGGGCCCATTTTCTACACTGCACACTTTCCTGAGATCTTCTGCTGATGTGTGTTTTGTGTAGTGCTTTTTAAGTATTGGAGTGCATGCAGTTTGGGATCTTTGAGAAAGAAAATAACATGGAGGGGGTGGGAGTGGTGGGGTGGGATGTGTTTCCCACTAGAGTATGTAGCTCCAGCTGTTCTCATCAGGTCTGAGGGCTGTCGCTCGGTTTTACAAGAGAGTATGCTTGCCATCAGAACCTTTAATCTGTGCTTCTTCATTACTTTACCAGTGTGTGTATATACACTACCGGTCAAAAGTTTTAGAACACCTCAATTTTTCCACTTTTTATTGAAATTTACGCAGTTTCATGTCTCAATGTACTCTGAAATTATGCAAAGAACAAATAAACAATTGGAGATTAAAAATAAACCATGGAGTAATTTTGTTTAACAAAATTTAATTTAAATTTTTGACTCGGCATAGTAGCCACCTTTTGCAGATATAACCGCCGAACACACTCGTGGCATTCTTTCTACAATGGAAATCAAATATTGTTCGGGAAGTTCTTCCCAACACTGTTGCAGAAGTTCCCACAAATGTGATGCACTTGGAGGTTGGTTTGCTTTCACCCTTCTGTCCAGTTCATCCCAAACCAGCTCGATGGGGTTTAAGTCTGGAGACTGTGCTGGCCATTCCATGATTTGAAGCCTACTGTCTTGTTATTTTCCTCGAAGGTAGTTTTGACATAGCCTGGAGGTGTGTTTAGGGTCATTATCTTGCTGGAGGATGAACCACTGACCAACTAGGCGTATACCAGAGGGTATTGCATGGCGCTGAAAAATGCTGTGGTAGCCCTTTTGGTTCAGGGTGCCAGTCACTCTGTGCAAGTCGCCGATTCTGAATCCAGCAAAAGAGGCCCAGGCCATCACGCTTCCTCCTCCATGTTTGATAGTTGGTGTCACACACTGAGGAACCATCCTTTCGCATACTTGATGGCATACAAAAACCCTGCGTGACGAACCAAAGATTTCAAATTTTGATTCATCGGTCCATAAGACATTCTTCCTGTCTTCAGTAGTCCACTGGCGGTGCTTCATGGCCCAGGCAAGCCTCTTTTCCTTATTTTGCCATCTTATCAATGGCTTTCTTACTGCCACTCGACCTGTAAAACCTGCAGCTCGAAGTCTTCTCTTCACAGTTGAAACTGAGACTTGCTTACTTCGACCAGTGTTAAGCTGTGCTTGAAGCTGTTGTCCTGTGAGCCGCCTGTCACGCAAGCTGTTGACTCTTCGAAACTTGTCTTCTGATTCTGTTGTGGCTTTGGGTCTGCCAGACCTCTTCTTGTCAGAGTTTCCTCCAGTTTCCAATATACTACTTCATGCAGTATTAAGGCTAACCCCCGCTCTAGCGGGAAAAATGGCCTTAAAAACGATCATTCATTCATTCATTTCATTCATGCAGTGCAATATTGCCCAAATAATGCTTCAGAGGGTGTAATAACAGTCTGTTCCAATACTGCTTTTATACAGACAGGGGGTTTGTAATCAAGTAATCAGCAGAGGTTGGGACACCTGTAGGAATTGTTTGCATTAACTTTCAAGGCTTAATTTACTTACATTGCTACAGAACAGCTTTAAGTTGTTAACCCATTACTTGTTCCCTGAAGAAGGCCTTTTTTTACAATATAACTGTGCAATTTACATTATTTTCCCGTTTTTGCTTACCTAAACTCTTTTTTTAACCTCGAACAGTTTACTGCTTACCTTTGTACCATTTCAGGTTAATCACTGGACATTAAACTGCGTACATTTCAATAAAAACTGGAAAAAATTAGTGTTCTAAGACTTTTGACCGGTAGTGTGTATATATACATATATATATATATATATATATATATATATATATATATATATATATATATATATATATATGAGAACAGGGACATCGGGAGATCTGTGGGAGGGAGAGGGCTTGGGAGGAGGGGGCAAGGGAAGGGGGGGGGGGGGTTATATATATATATATATATATATATATATATATATATATATATATATATATATATATATATATATATACAGGTTTGATCTCCCCCCCAAAAATAGATATTTGCTTTCCTCTATGAAACTACACACACTATTTCGTTGAAACTTTACCACAACCTTCACCACCCATGCTGTACCAACGTTTGTTCTCGGCATTAAAAAATCTGCCCCTTTGGGGATCTACAGTGGGCTTGCCCCCCAAAATAGGTATTTGCTTTTTTCTCAGAACCTGCACACACAATTTCAATGAAACTTCACCACAAGCTTCATCATCCGTGATGTACCAATGTTTGTTCAAGGCATTTGAAAGATTGGGGTCTGAGGAGAGACACGGGTTGGGAGGGGAGGGGTTGCCCCCCAAAATGGTATTTTTTTGTTTGTTTGTTTAAACTCTCATGATTATGTTGGTATGATTCTTCATGCTGCCCTGTCTTCTAGCAACCATTTAAATTTGTTTAAATACTTTTAGTCAGTGCAGTATACTGTTTATCTACCAGGTTTATTATTTTAGCTCTTACCCAAGCCTCGATCTTGTATACAAAAAATGAAAAGGTGAGCGCCAGGGGTATTACCTCAATGTTTCCTCGATACACCACTGCTCCACTGTACTTGCGATCTGTTTTTTAAATTCCCGCCAGATGATGGACCCAGATTGCGTATATCATATTCCCGTCAGGAAACAACTCATTGTTACCCGACAACGCCAGGTGCTTTTGCTAATATATACAGTCACGTGAAAAAGTAAGTACACCCCATGTAAAGTTTTGACTTTTGCAACATATTTCAACATACAGCTATTTGATCTTCATTTCAACAATATTGAAAGATAAAGGTGATATAATATAACAAATATCATGAAACATTTACATTTTGTAGTCCATTGTATACTTTAAATGAACATAAATGCAAATTTCGCATGTGGAGAAAGTAAGTACACCCCTACATTTATCACTACTTCAAATGCCTAAAATTAGAATCAGGTGCACCAGCTCAGATGCAAATGATTAGAACATCGTTGGAGAGGATCTTGGAGGAACCTGTCTTATTTAAACCTTAGACATTTCGTTTGGTTTGCTCTTTGTTGTTGAAGTGTGTGGCGTCACCATGCCTAGATCAAAAGAGCTCTCTGAGGCCTTCAGAAAGAAGGTTATGGCTGCCTACGAGGCTGGGAAGGGATTTAAAAAGATCTCCAAACAATTTGAAATCAATCATTCGACTGTCTGGAACATCATCTACAAGTTGAGAAGATCCCAAACAACTGCCAACTTGTTCAGGCCAGGCCACCCCATCAAGTTCAGCCCGAGAGCAGACTGCAAGATGCTGAAAGAAGTCTCTAAGAACCCCAGAATGTCATCACGGGACCTTCAGGTAGCTCTTGCCACTGTTGATGTCAAAGTGCACGAGTCGTCCATTAGAAAGAGGCTGCACAAATTTGATCTACATGGGAGGTGTGCCAGGAGGAAACCTTTGCTGTCCAGAAAGAACATCAGGGCAAGACTAAAGTTTGCCAATGAACACCTCGGCAAAGACCAGCACTTCTGGAACAATGTTCCATTTGCATTTATGTTTATTTAAGTTATACAATGGACTGCAATATATATATACTAGCAGAAGTACCCGGCATTCCCGGGCGGGGGAGGGCAGGGGGCAGGGGAGGGGAGAAGAGGGTGGGGAGGGGAGAAGAGGGGGAGGGGTAGGGGAGAGGTGAGAAGAGGGGGAGAGGGGAGAAGAGAGGGGATAGGGAGGGTATGGGAGGGTAGGGGGAGGGGGTAGGGTGGGAGTGGAGGGGAGGACGGAGGGGGAAGGGGGAGGGAAGGGGAGGGCCAGTCAACAATGACGTTGCAGTTCTCATGGTCGGAGAGCAGCACAACAATCGCGACATCGTCCTGCATCTTCGCAACAGCACGAAGCGGATTTTGGAGACTCACCTATCCTGTGACGCCCTCCAGTACCGGCGTTGCCGGGCGGGGGAAGGGAGACCCGTACATTCCCAACCCATACATTTGCCCTCTCGACTCAAGCTCCTTCGGACAAAAGCCTCGCACAAATTACACCGTGAAGGCCCAATGGTCATGTCTATGCCACAAATCAAGTACGTGAGCGAGTCGGGCGCACTGAATTGAAAATATATAGAACGCTCATACTCCGTGAAAACTGAAGCCGCCGTGTCGCCATCTTGGTTAGCACGACTCGACCAACTCGCTTCGCGGATCTCGTTTGTTTTGAACGTGTCCCAGATTTTAAAAGCCAGACAACTGTTAAAATGCCATTTTGTGCGGCAATAAACTGCTCCAATCGGTTACGGAAGGGTTGTGGAAAGACGTTTCACAGCTGTTTCAAAGACATTTAATTCATATCGCACAAAATCGACACAAAACACGATCGCATAAAAGGTGAAAAAACGCAATCGCTTTTCGCTCTGAATTAC
Organism: Myxine glutinosa; assembly: GCF_964187855.1. Classification (NCBI taxonomy): domain Eukaryota; kingdom Metazoa; phylum Chordata; class Myxini; order Myxiniformes; family Myxinidae; genus Myxine; species Myxine glutinosa. The sequence goes on along the minus strand of NC_136267.1, from coordinate 27,727,195 downwards.
GTGCAAACGTGTGACGGAAATCACCATCGCCCAGCATCGAGTGCCAACCAAGATGGCGCCCGGTAACTGCATCTCCACCTATGTGGTATGAATGGCAATGGTCATTCGATATATTTTCAGTATATCTGAAAATGGCAGTGGTCTGGCGGCGGGGATGGAACATCACGTGATCGCTCTGAGCGAATCAGTCTGGAGGCGGGGATGGAACATCACGTGATCGCTCTGAGCGAATCAGTCTGGCGGCGGGGATGGAACATCACGTGATCGCTCTGAGCGAATCAGCGAGCTGCTCTGGCACCGGCTGAGATTAGCGGGTACTTCGCTGAAATGCGCTGAGGTAAATATGAATAAAAAATATGGATCTCGTCAAATATGGTCTCGGCCATGTTCGTCCCAGGCTCAATGGCCATGTCTATGCCAAATATCAAGCACGTGAGCCTCTCCGTTTAGGAGTCTATCGGTAACATTACACACACACACACACAATCTGTGTTATATATATATATATATATATATATATATATATATATATATATATATATATATATATATATATATATATATATATATATTGTTACGGCCCGCGGATAAGATGTTGTGTTTGCTGAGCGGATGGCCCCGCGGTCGTACAGTTACCCCGACTAACCCGATTCCCGAACGTTGGCCGGATCGCGCCACAGATATTCAATAGGGAAAAGACTAAGGCGACACGGATGTGAAGAAGAAGCAGACAAAAAGGTTGGAAATATGAATATAATTTATTTGCTATTTACAGGCTCAAAAAAACCAAGGAGAAGGAAAGATAAGAAAATAATATACAGAAGATATTAGACACAGTGCAACGCTAGCTTATACAACTTAATTAACCCAGGAACAGAACAAACAAAACAAACTCACGTACACAAGAAGGGTGGAAAGGCAGGAGGTGGATGGCTGGAGGGAGAGGAAGGTCCAAGGGGGTCCTGCAGCACGATCGGCGCGTTTAGCAGCCGCCGTTCCTTCGCGGCCCTGCTCCAAACCGCCGTCCAGGCCCCAAGCGGCTGTTGTTGCTGCTGTGGCCGCCGCTGCTGCTGCTGTTGTCTGTTGCTGCGGCAGTGGACGTCGTGCGCTTTTCCAGGACTACAACAGGCTTCTTGCTGTTAACTACTGCTCAATCCAACCTTGGCGAGCAAGGCGACGAATAGCAGGCTTTGTGCTTTCCGGGATGTCCTCTCCTTGGATGTTCTCTATGTTCTCTTTCTTGGTCCAACCACTCTTTCTCTCTCTTGGTCCAATCACTCCTCACCACCGACCACTCCACGCAACCACCTTGCTTCTTGCGCGCGCGCCTTTATAACGCCTCCGGCGATCAAGCCGCCGGCCTTCAGGACACGCCCATCGGTGTGCTCACCTCGGCCCTGGTTGGTCGCGCGACCCTCTGGCTCCGCCCTGGATGACGACGGGCGGGCACGCCCGTCTTCCCCGACCCGAGCGCATGTTCAATGGTGGTTTTGGATGGGATGTAATTGGCAATCGAGGCTTGGCAATGACGAAATGGGAAATGGAGGTTTTGGGAATGGGAATGGAGAATGAAGGGAATCTATCTATTTCACTTGGTACAATGGAGTGTCATCTTAATGGGAGACAAGGCCTTACCCTAATACACATAATAAAGATATAACTATCGAACAGGGGTATTCTATGATTGGCTGACGTGTATGCTTGATGGACTAATTATGGGACGCCCTTTGACCTTTACACTACGGAGGTATTTACAAGGAATCATTACATTTTACAGAGGGTGATATTTACAACAATTTACTATACAATACAACACAATAAAAAAACACAATCCTCATTTCCGCAACAATATATATATACAGGGTGAGTCAGAAGTAGCGCCCGATTTCTGTTTATATATACATTTATTTATACCTTCTTGTACACTGTAATACAAATGGCAAACAATCAACTGACAGAAATATGTATATGTCAAAAATGGCACTGAGTTAAGGATCATCAGAATTCCCAAAGTTTAAAGTGCCATAACTTTGTCAAAAATGATCGAAACGTCGTGAAGTTCGAACTTGATCTGTAAATTAACGTCGTGAAGACGAAACGTCGTGAAGTTCGATATATATATATATATATATATATATATATATATATATATATATATATATATATATATTGTTACTGATCGCGGTTTAGATGGTATGATGGGCCGAGCGGATGGTCCAACCGCGACCGTTACAGGATCCCCGACTCACCCGATTCACCCAGAACTTTGGCCGTATCGCACCGCAGCTGCCCAATCTGGGAAAAGACTAAAACGACGAAATGCAAAGAGGAAAAGGAATAAAGCGAGAAGACGTACAGACGAGTAATGGGATTTATTATTTACACAAGCAAAAAGGAGCAATCAAGGTTTATTTACAACACATAAGACGCAGGTGACACAGTGCAAATATTAACTTATACCAGCTTAATTAACCCAGGACAGAACAAACAGAACAAACTCACGTACACAAGAAGGATGGAATGGAATGAATGTTGGAAGGAGGAATGGGAAGGTTCAGCTGGGGCAGATGGTTCGGGCTTGATCCCGCACGGGACGTCGGCTGGACCTCGACGGCCACCGATGCCACCGCTATCTGGTCCCCGCGGGGTAACGGGTTGAAGCTGCCTGGTGGAGTCAACGCTGCTTGTGGAGCCAAAGCTGCTTCTCTGGCTCAGCTCAGGGCGCGTCTGCCGTCTCTGGCGCAACTGCTGGTAATGGCCCTTGAACCTTCTCTCTCTTGGCCCTGGTGTCTCCTCACCACCGACAACTCAACGCAACCAACGCAACCACTGACCACTCAACGCCACCACTTCTCACTACCGACTTCTTACCGCAACCAACGCAACCACTGACTGACCCTCCACTCACGACCAACTCACGACTCTCTTGCGTGCGCGCCTTTTATAGCGCCTCCGGCGATTAAGCCGCCGGCCTTTTGGACACGCCCATCGGGGTGCTCACCTCGGCCCTGGTTGGTCGCGCGACCCTCTGGCTCCGCCCTTGATGACGACGGGCGGGCACGCCTTTCTTCTCCGATTCGAGCACATGTTCAATGGTGGTTTTGGAGGGGAGGTAATTGGGAATCGAGGCCCGGCAATGACGGAAGGGGATGTAAAAGGAAATGGAGATTTTGGGGATGGGAAGGAAAGGGGATCTATTCTCTTTCACTGGTGCAATGGAGTACTTCAATTAATGGGAAACACAGCCTTACTCTAAAACACAGAATAAGAGATAACTATCAAACAGGGGTATTCTATTATTTGGCTGATGTGTATGCTTGTGGACTAATTATGGGATGCCCTTTCACCTTTACACAGCTCCGGAGGTAGGGGGGCGCAGAATAAACAATAATAATAATAATACAGCACACAATCAAAAAAAATACAGTCCTCATCTCCGCAACACTGCACCCTCCTCCTCTTAGGCACGTCCCGGGCCTACAACTTTTATTTAGTGTGACACGTAGGTGTAGTTCCCTCTACTTTTCACCTGACCCTGAGTGCGACAGTTTTAAAACATAAATAAATGTGTCCCGCTGCTCCATTGCACCCTGCCTAACAGACTTACGCCCACAGTTAACCGAATTGCGGAATGGTCTTCAAACTATACACTGACGGTGGGAAGCATTATTTACAATGACGCTATTTTTATTTACAAAACTAACCCAGGACCTGTGATTGTTCTTTCTGGGGAGGAGACAGTCTGCTCTGCATCGACGCACCATGAACGCACCCAAAAACGCACCAATACAAGCACCCAAGCACCAATCGGTGCAGTCACCATTGTTCAAGAGTGTTCAACAAAAATAAATTCAACAACCCCTAACCCTGCAGGTGGTCTCTTGCTCTTCGGCTCCCTCTGCTGGCTATCATTATTTTCCTGATGTTGTCATCTTCTTTGCTGGCGGCCTATTTGGATTAATAAGATGCACCCAACGTGTCCATTTCTATTTATTTATGGCCCACAGGGCCGACTAGTGTGGTTCACCTGTGGGGCATCGGTGCCCTGTGGCCAAGGTCCGCCAGCAAGATTTCGGGCACTCATGGCCGGTTCCAGCAGAGGGGCCATGCCCCAACCCATGGGGTCCATAAGTGGTGCTCGGCCACAGGCATGTGGTCCATAATGTGGTGCATCGATGCAGACAGCTGGTTCTGGGAATTTCGGGCCCACAATGGAGGACCCACGCACGCTCCCCTCGGCACCCAGTGGCGCACAGGTCATGTGGGAGACAAAAGGGGAAAGACAAATGAGCGAGGGGTAAGGTCACAAGGGTACACATCAATAAGGCAATGCAAGGCGAAATGCGGACGGAGGGCGAAGTGAGAAAGCTCGTCCCTACCGTACGTCACCCCCCTGTCACCTACACTACCCTTGCCCTTACCCCATATGTACAAAAATCTACACATTACCAATCCGTCGCTACCGTCACGTCTTCCCCTTATTTCCCCTATACCAAATTCGTCGCCACAATCCCTCTACTTCAAAATTTGCCATCACCAAATTCATCATCAATCCTCATAAGGAGGCAGAGATGGAACATCAAAGCACAATGTCACACCCACGTCATGATGCGTCTCACAATCCAAACATTTGCACAGTAAAAAATAATCAAAACATGGCATGGTGTGGAGTACCTGTCACCTCAGGTGAGTGGATGCAGATGGTGCGAGGAGATCCTTCTTCCTAACTATCCTCTAAATGACTTTAACACACTTTACACTACCCGGGGTCTTTCCCTGCCAATCCATTGGCCAACTTACACTATGGGTTCTAAAAACCAATTCCCATTGACCAAACTGTGGTGCTTCTCAATTTGGGGTCTCACTCCCCCGATTCATCTCCCGGTGCCCTCGCACAATTTCTGGGCTGCGACGTGTAGCTCTCCCAGCAGGTCTACCCACCTGCACACCTCCACCACTGTAGTTGCCACCCGAGCTTACCTGCTCCTCACCCTAACCTATCTAACTGGGGAAGGCCCTCTCCTGGCTCTGTCACCCCTTGGTGCCCTCTGGCACTGGGCTACCCGGGTCCGTCCTCCGGATCCTCGGGCCCCATCCTCAACAACTACTACCGGCTCCCAGAGCCCACCTGCGGCCTCACCTGGCCGACATCCTCACAGTGGTGGAGCGCCCAACCAACTACACACACTAACAGGCTACACGCCCAGCCATTTCCACAACACTAATGCACCCATCCAAAGACCATTCTTTCACCAGCACCACAGATGCCAATATCCAACCACAATTTACCTGTACCCTCTACCGAACACTTACACTAACCGCCCCGGGTATCCGTGATGGGGGTCCACTCTTCCCCCATTCACACCTTCGCACCATCCACTCCACTCCACAATTTCCACCATACTCACTCCACGACCATCCATCCCAATACGCCATAAAGCCCATACCATTTATTCCCCACAAACATTCTCCATACCTGTTGTTGCACACCTGTGCCCTCACACCTGGTGCCACCTGCACCCTCCTTTCTTCCTGGACCATTTGGTCATCACAATACCCATCATCATCACTCACTCATACACTGCTCCATTCACCTGTTCAGTTGCACACCTGTGCAATCACACCTGTTCAATCCTCAAACACACGGCATCATCTTAGCTAACTACTCCCCTCTGAAACTTGCGCTTCCCAGTCGTCCCTTTAAACTATTGCGCTCCCACGTCATTATCATCCACACTAAACTACCTGCGTCCCCACTACAGGTATCAGTCACTAACTAACCTTAACGTTACCTAATGTCATCTTCGCTAGATCCCTACACACGATATATCCTAACCCTCCCGGGCTAGTTTTCACTGCCATCAACCCCATAAACTAGAGCGCATTTGCCCCCTCACGTTTCGTGAGGGATGGTGGATTTGCCATCCCACCACATCGGGGGTCTCTCTATCAATTTTGCTCGTCCAAATCCAACAAATCAAAAATTTGCCATTTACTGCTAATTTTGGGTCCAAAACACTATCCTCATCACCCGTCTACTTATTAGATCCTCTCGGTGCGCCAATTCCCTTCTAAAGCTCGGCTTCGTACAGCCGAGCAATGAACGCGGGTTCTTTGGTGCCGGCGGCTGGATGCGTCCAGCACTCGGTGCAGGGACGGGGGCTTACCCGTGCCGAGATCCCACGCACCACCTCGGCGTGGAGCCATCCAATGTCCCGATCTCGACCTGCCGGCACGTCTCAATAGAAAGTGGTCGCCATGACGACCCTTCCTATCGGGCTGCCCGCTCCGCCTAGTGGAGCCCGGACGCGGCCGTTCAAAGCGAGGCCCAGCGTGGATCGCGTACGGCGGTTCTTTCGAAACCGCCGTGGTTCGGATCCCCGCTGGTCCTCGCGGCACGCGAAGCTGCCCGACGCGCACCGAGGGCCCGATTCGGCTATAAGTCGTTCTAACCTCTAACCCGGTTACCGTCGATGCCTCACCTGCATGCTTATACGCATACGCTACCCCTTTCTTGCTCATACATGCAGCCGTTTCCATGCTCCTCGTCGTACCTTTTCTTACACACCTCGGTACACTCATTCCGCTCACCGACTTGGTCACACACCTGACCACCGAACACCTTGGCACACATTCGTCGCTCGCACACCTCACCAACACACCTCTTGGCGCCCCCTCCTCGGTCACCTCCTCTGTGACAATCACAGGTGTGCTCTCACTCGCACACCCAACCACGTGCCTCACTACCAATTCCAGCGTGCATTCCCACTCACGCTCTACCATTCCAGGTGTGCATCCTTCCATTCCAGGTGTACATCCTCGCTCACCTGTCACAACCAACTCACGCTCCTTGTCACTCTCACTACTCTCACCACCACTCTTGACAACGCACTCACCCTTACTCCCGACAGCGCACTCTTTCCTCATGCACCTGTCCGTTACACACCTTTCTCACGCACACTCTTGCGCACACTCTCCCGTTACACCCTCTGTAACACTCACCACAGGCGTGCATTCTCCTTCACTCTTGACAGCTTACTCTTTACCCATGCACCTGTCCGTTACACACCTTTCTCGCGCATCCTCTTGCGCACACTCTTTCGTTACTTCCTCCGTAACACTTACCACACCGCGCTTCCATGTACCCCCTCGCACACGCGCTACGACCGACTCACTCCTGACAGCACACTCACTCCTCGGTGTGCACTTTTTCCTCACACACCCCATGGTCGGACATTCTCGCACACCTCTTTTTTCGCACACCAGACCTGTCGCACACTTCACCAACGGCCTTTCACGAACACCCGGATCCAAACCAATCCCCAAGCCGACTGAAGCTTTCCTCACATCATATACATTGCCACTCACCTCCGTACCTCGTCGTCGCACCTCCTTTGCCACCTGCAAACTCTTTATTTGGTTAGTGAGCATCACATCATGAGTTGAGCACCGACCTTGCACATATTCCATCACCTCCTCCTGGATTTCTCTTTTAGTTTCTGTCCGTCCCTTCTTAATTTCACTCACCTCTTCTTCCACTTCCTCTAATTTTTGTTTAACCTCTTTTATTTCTCGGTGCGTCTCCTCAAGTTCGTCCTCTAAGGCTACCGTGACCGTCTCTATGTGCATCCTCACCTGCCGGTCCTTTGTCTCCATTATCTCTGTCACCTCGTCCACCCTCATTGTCAGTCCCTCACGTACCATCTGACATTCCTTCTGTGTCGCTATTAATTCGTTTTTAATTTCTTTTTGTGTCGCCTTTAACCCTCCGAGTACTGCAGTGTTCCTTTGAACCTGCTCCACTAACTCCATTTGTCCCTCTGTCAGCTGTTCCACCTCCTCAGTCAGATCTTCTATTCCCCCTTGTAACTTTGCCGCCCCATTTCTCACCTCTTTCTCCATACGCTTCTCACCTCGCTTTACCTCCTCGCGTAGCCCCGAAACCTCCTCACTCACACCTCGTCGTATCTCCTCCTTCATCTCCTCCCTTTCTTTTGTAGATGCCGCCCTCATCTGTCCCAATTCATCCCTCTGAGCATCCAGTTTGGTTTCTACCCCGATTTTTACCTCCTCTATCTGCTCTCCCATTTGTTTAATTTCTCTGGCGGATTGCTCCCCTATCTCCCGCAATTTGTCCTCCATCCTATTTTCTAGCCCCATTAACCCATTTTTCATCCCCTCTATCTGATTCTCCTGGGCAGCCATTCTATTTTCCACCCCCGTTAACCCATGTTTCACCTCTTTTATCCCGTTGTCTAACCCCTCAAATTTGCTGTCTATCTTCCCTATTTGGGCACTGGTACCCCTCACTTCGTCCCTCATTACCCCCATCATTCTGCTTTCCATTTTCGCACTATCAGCCCTTGCTTCGTCCCTCATTTTGTCCATAAGGGCCCCGATTTGTAGCAACAAAAGGTCCGAATCCAACGGCGGCGCTGCTACTGTCGCGGGCGCGGCAAAATTTGGTGCCGCTACACCCACGTGCGCGAGGACGCCATTTTGCGCGCCTGATACTCCCTCAACCGCCTCCTCATTGCTCCCCTCCATTTGATCCTGGGTTACTCCTAACCCCTCTATCTCTCCCACCGGCATCCCGTCGCCTTGACCAGCCATGGCGCGATTTCAAAGTTCAGGTTTTATAAAACAAAACAAATTTCGGCCGCTCCAAATTTTGACCAAATTTTTTTTTTTTTTAGATGTTTTAAAAATTTGGTTCGGGCCCCGAATCCCACTCCTGACACCAATTGTTACTGATCGCGGTATAGATGGTATGATGGGCCGAGCGGATGGTCCAACCGCGACCGTTACAGGATCCCCGACTCACCCGATTCACCCAGAACTTTGGCCGTATCGCACCGCAGCTGCCCAATCTGGGAAAAGACTAAAACGACGAAATGCAAAGAGGAAAAGGAATAAAGCGAGAAGACGTACAGACGAGTAATGGGATTTATTATTTACACAAGCAAAAAGGAGCAATCAAGGTTTATTTACAACACATAAGATGCAGGTGACACAGTGCAAATATTAACTTATACCAGCTTAATTAACCCAGGACAGAACAAACAGAACAAACTCACGTACACAAGAAGGATGGAATGGAATGAATGTTGGAAGGAGGAATGGGAAGGTTCAGCTGGGGCAGATGGTTCGGGCTTGATCCCGCACGGGACGTCGGCTGGACCTCGACGGCCACCGATGCCACCGCTATCTGGTCCCCGCGGGGTAACGGGTTGAAGCTGCCTGGTGGAGTCAACGCTGCTTGTGGAGCCAAAGCTGCTTCTCTGGCTCAGCTCAGGGCGCGTCTGCCGTCTCTGGCGCAACTGCTGGTAATGGCCCTTGAACCTTCTCTCTCTTGGCCCTGGTGTCTCCTCACCACCGACAACTCAACGCAACCACTGACCACTCAACGCCACCACTTCTCACCACCGACTTCTTAACGCAACCACTGACTGACCCTCCACTCACGACCAACTCACGACTCTCTTGCGTGCGCGCCTTTTATAGCGCCTCCGGCGATTAAGCCGCCGGCCTTTTGGACATGCCCATCGGGGTGCTCACCTCGGCCCTGGTTGGTCGCGCGACCCTCTGGCTCCGCCCTTGATGACGACGGGCGGGCACGCCTTTCTTCTCCGATTCGAGCACATGTTCAATGGTGGTTTTGGAGGGGAGGTAATTGAGAATCGAGGCCCGGCAATGACGGAAGGGGATGTAAAAGGAAATGGAGATTTTGGGGATGGGAAGGAAAGGGGATCTATTCTCTTTCACTGGTGCAATGGAGTACTTCAATTAATGGGAGACACAGCCTTACTCTAAAACACAGAATAAGAGATAACTATCAAACAGGGGTATTCTATTATTTGGCTGATGTGTATGCTTGTGGACTAATTATGGGATGCCCTTTCACCTTTACACAGCTCCGGAGGTAGGGGGGCGCAGAATAAACAACAATAATAATAATAATACAGCACACAATCAAAAAAAATACAGTCCTCATCTCCGCAACAATATATATATATATATATATATATATATATATATATATATATATATATATATATATATATATATATATTATATATGTGAACAGAAATCGTTATATACATTTGTATTACATTGTACAAGACGGTAGAAATAAATCTATATATAAACAGAAATCGAGCGCTACTTCTGACTCACCCTGTATGTATATATATATATTAGGGTGGTTCTTAAAAATGAAAGTTCGAAAAGTCATGCTCCATTCCTGTCGTCCTAATTTTCACTGGTACAATTTTGGCGCTCTTAAACTTCCCAGATATTTTCACTCCTTTTGTGAGGTCTTGTTATTTCGTTATTAGTCCCCTACCGGTGTACACCGGAGGGGACTATCCGTTTGCACGCCATCCCTCCGTCTGTCAGTCCGTCAGTCTGTCACGGAAAGAACAGTTTTCCGGACTTTTTTTCTAAACGCTTAATGCTAATGATTTCAACCTTGGCACATCGTTTCCTCATGATAAGTTACAGGTCAGGTTCGAACTTCACGACGTTTCGATCATTTTTGACAATGTTATGGCACTTTGAACTTTGGTAATTCTGATAATTCTGATGAAACCTTAACTCAGTGCCATTTTAAGTTTTAATTTCCTTTAAAAAACAATTTCTCTGCAATAATAGGACAGATTGAGATAAAATTTTCACCATATGATGGACTCGGTCTGTAGAATATTTTAATGGTAATTATGACGTCACAGGTCACGTGGTTCGGTCGCCATATTGTTTTTCGTGAAAACACGAAAACCCCTTTTTCTCTGCAACGGATGAACAGATCGAGGCCAAACTTTGCAGGCAAAATCTCATACCCATGACGAACAAAAAATTCAGCGAGCATGACGTCATGCGTCACATGGTTTCAGAGTTATGACGTTTTTAAGCATGAACCTTTAAAACCGAGCTCCTCCCTCATTTTTGATCCAATCGAGGGGAAACTTCACAGATCTGTTCAGCACTAAAATGTCCTTTTGGAATTTGCGATAGGGCACGTGGTTTGGCAGATATCGTTAATTAAACGAAAATATTTTTTAAAAATGGATATCTCTTGTTTATTCTCGAGTTTTCCTCAAGCCGCACTGCACGTCCTCAGCCTCGTCTCGCGAACGTCAACAGCGTGACACTGCGCGCGCTTTCGGGAAGGGTGGAGCCAAGCCGAGCAACATATATATATATACACATCGATCATTGATCGTGAACCGGAAAATATAATAAATTTATGATGGTTTCAGAGTTATGACGTTTGTAAGCATGAACCTTTAAAACCGAGCCCCTCCCTCATTTTTGATCCAATCGAGGGGAAACCTCACAGATCTGTTCAGCATGTCAGTCTACTAAAATGTCCTTTTGGAATTTGCGATCGGGCGCGTGGTTTGGCAGATATCGTTAATTAAACGAAAATATCTTTTTTTTAAATGGATATCTCTTGTTTATTCTAGAGTTCTCCTCAAGCCGCACCGTGTGCCCTCAGCCTCATCTGCGAACGTCAAAAGCGCGACACAGCGCGCGCTTTCGGGAGGGGCGGAGCCAAGCCGAGCAACATTTATATATACACATCGATCATTGATCGTGAACCGGAAAATATTATAAATTACTGATATTTAGCGACTCGAAAGGTTCTTTATCAACAACTTATTTTCTTGTGCTTCTGCTGACCTGTCTGCAAGGTGTATAAATCGAATTCCCGAGTGCGAATCACAGGTGAGCCCGTCCTGAGGTAATTAGCGATTGGGAACGATTCAGAACCTGTGGGTGAATAACCCTTGGTAATTTCCCCAACAGTTTTCCGGACGACAGACTGCCGGTAGGGGACATGTATTGCAGCGCAATACTCAGAATGCTTGTTTTATTCGTCCCCTACATAGATGGTTTGCTTTCCATCCACCAGTCCGTCCGTCTGTCCCACCTATGGCTTTCTGCACTTTTTCCATATCCTTTAATATATTCAACTGAAACTTGGTACATAATAATAAAGGAGTCTTATATAGCCCCATCAAGTATATTTAAAAAATAAAAATATATAGCCCAAAGTCTTATATAGCCCAACCCTGGTGTTGGGCTAGCGGCTAGGGTGCCGGCTTAGGATCCTAGGATCCTGGGTTCGAATCCCGGTCAATCGCTGAATTAACACCAGGGGGGTTGACTCAGCCTGTCATCCTTCCGAGGTCGGCTAATTGAGTACCAGTTCACTGGTAATTCCCTGTTTGTCGTTAAAGGCGGCAAAAAGGGTTGGCGTCAGGAAGGGCATCCGGCCGTAAAACATTGCTTCAAAAAGGGGACCGAAAAACAACAACAACCACGGTTCCCGAAAAAGGCCAACCCCCGCTTTGCAGGGAAAAATGGCCTCTAAAGGTGGTTATTTATATTTAAGCAGAGTAAACTACCCTCATGGCGCTTTACATTATCATGCGAACGCACACACACTGCACACACACACACAAACATACACACACACAGACACATCTTCACTCTTGCCCTATTCCTCTCCCTCCCCATTCAAAACCCACAGATGTGTACTCCCCTTCCTCCTCCCCTCCCTCCTCCCCTCCCTCCCCCGCACATGTACACAGACATACTCTCGATCTCTGTCCCACCTCAAACCAAAGGGAAAACAGGACTTAGACTTTGAAAGACTTGTGAAACAGATAGGTTTTGAGGGAGGTTTTAAAGGCAGGAAGAGAGTCAACATGTCGAACAGAGGAAGGCAGGTCATTCCAGAGCAGAGGTGCAGCAAAGGAAAAGGAAAACATGGCTTTATTATGATACTAGCAACGGTACCCGGTGTTGCCGGGCAATGCTAGGTCTCTCCTCCCACCCCACCCTTCCCTCTGGACTTCCACGACACCCTTTCCCCTCCCTCCTTCCACCCCACACCCCATCCCTCCAGACTCCCACCGATTCCCCTCCCTCCAGACTCCCACCGCACCCCTTCCCCACTTTCCTACCACCTGCTCCCAAACCACCACCCTTTCCCTTCCTTCCTTCCACCTCCTGCCATCTCCCTGACTTCCTCCAGACTCCGACTCCACCCCTTACACTCAATCATCCCACCGTTCCCCTCTCTCTGGACTCCCACCACTTCGCTTCCCTCCCTCCTATTCTCACTCCTTCTGCCTCCTCCCCTCCCACACAACACCTTCCCCTCCCTCCCCCTCGTCTCACTCCTTCCTCGGTATCCTCCCATCCCACCACTCCCTCCGGACTCCCATCCTTTCCCCGTGACAGGTGGTGATCACGTGATCCTACAAAGACAAAAATACGTGATCCTCTAAAGTTTTGTCTCGATTAACCTTGGGACCTCAGAAGAGAAGGCAGCCATTACCCAGAAGCTTGTAGAGCTCTCACCAAGTGGCTTAAGCACTCAAGCAAGCACTCCATTCGATGTTTCACAGTTGATTTTACGGATGGCTATTAAATCAAGGAATTATTTTCCTGAAGGAGCTCATCTCTCACTATACCTATTTACTTGCATTTGAGCTCATCATTCCCACCCTTTACCACATCTAAGTATCCCCCTTTGCCAAGTCTTGTGCAGAAAACGTTGATTTCCCCATCCAACTTCCTTCCTCTCCACCTTAGTGGGCTCTTCCGTACTCTACATCTCTCGATAATCAACATTCTAATGTCCCACAATCAACATTCTAATGTCATCCCAAGATCTTTATGCTTTTCACAGCTCTTCATATCTCCCAAAATCTCTTCTAGTTCCTCCAGCTCGAGCATTCCCTGGCTGTTCCTGTCCATTTTAGTGCTTCATTGGTGTCCTCCACATTATTTATATACTCTTGACCTTTCTTTTTCATGTCATTTTCAAGCCATTTTGTTTTTTTACATTCATTATTTCATTATATATGTTCCACTGAAGCAATTAATCAATTTAAAGGTTATCCTCACTCTTTATGATGAGAGGACCATCCAAGGGGCATTAAAATGTTGGCAGACCAAGATACTCACAAATATTCCAAAACACGGAGTATTTTTTATTTATATCAACATTATATATGTATATCTCATATTCACAATTAGTTAAAAAATAAAAACACAATGAAATGTTGTTGTTAATATCCTCATTCAAATTGTAGAATAAAAAGTTGCCATGTTGCGAGTTTGTCATTCCGAGAACATTTTGAACGCCCCAAGTACTGTATATACAGTCACGTGAAAAAGTAAGTACACCCCATGTAAAGTTTTGACTTTTTCAACATATTTCAACATACAGCTATTTGATCTTCATTTCAACAATATTGATAGATAAAGGTGATATAATATAACAAATATCATGAAACATTTACATTTTGTAGTCCATTGTATAATTTAAATAAACATAAATGCAAATTGTACATGTGGAAAAAGTAAGTACACCCTTGGCTCTAATAGGTGGTATTTCCCCCTTTGGCAGAAACAACCTCAAGTAGCTGTTTCTTATAACTGTCTACCAGTCTCTGACATTGACTGGGAGAAATTTTTGCCCACTCCTCCATGCAGAATTCTTTCAGCTGTGCGATGTTTGAGGGGTTTCTTGCATGCACAGCTCTTTTCAAATCCCCCCAAAACATCTCGATGGGATTTAGATCCGGGCTTTAACTTTCCATTCCAGAACCCTCTATTTCTTTCTTTTCAGCCATTCCTTGGTGGATTTACTGGTATGTTTAGGGTCATTGTCATGTTGCAAGGTCCACCTTAGGTTGAGCTTCAACTTTCCGACAGATGGCCTCACATTATCCTCAAGCACCCTCTGGTACAATGAAGAATTCATAGTGGATTATATAATGGTGAGCTGCCCAGGCCCTGATGCAGCAAAGCTGCCCCAAACCATAATATTTCCACCACCATGCTTTACAGTTGTTATCAGGTTCTTGTGGTCAAATGCTGTCTTTGGTTTTTGCAAAACATGTCTTCTGGTACTGTGGCCAAATAGTTCTACCTTTGACTCATCTGTCCAGAGCACATTGTTCCAGAAGTGCTGATCCTTGCCTAGGTGTTCATTGGCAAACTTTAGTCTTGCCCTGATGTTCTTTCTGGACAGCAAAGGTTTCCTCCTGGCACACCTCCCATGTAGATCAAATTTGTGCAGCCTCTTTGTAATGGTAGACTCGTGCACTTTGACATCAACAGTGGCAAGAGCTACCTGTAGGTCCCGTGATGACATTCTGGGGTTCTTAGAGACTTCTTTCAGCATCTTGCGGTCTGCTCTCGGGCTGAACTTGCTGGGGCGGCCTGGCCTGAACAAGTTGGCAGTTGTTTGGAATCTTCTCCACTTATAGATGATCTTCCGGACAGTCGAATGATTGATTTCAAATTGTTTGGAGATCTTTTTAAATCCATTCGCAGACTCGTAGGCATCTATAACCTTCTTTCTGAAGGCCTCAGAGAGCTCTTTTGATCTCGGCATGGTGACGCCGCACACTTCAACAACAAAGAGCAAACCAAACTAAATGTCTGAGGTTTAAATAGGACAGGTTCCTCCAAGATCCTCTCCAACGATGTTCTAAACATTTGCACCTGAGCTGGTGCACCTGATTCTAATTTTAGGTATTTGAAGTAGTGATAAATGTAGGGGTGTACTTACTTTTTCCACATGTGAAATTTGCATTTATGTTTATTTAAATTATACAATGGACTCCAAAATGTAAATGTTTCATGATATTTGTTATATTATATCACCTTTATCTATCAGTATTGTTGAAGTGAAGATCAAATAGCTGTATGTTGAAATATGTTGAAAAAGTCAAAACTTTACACGGGGTGTACTTACTTTTTCACGTGACTGTACATTGTTGTCAAAAACACCAAAATGGAAGAATGTTGGGGTCATACGGGGCAAAAAGTGAGGAAATACTTTCTATTATATTATTGGGTACCTTGTGGGCATGTCTCGACACTGTCGCATCCATTGTGTTTGCTCGCTGTATTATTGAGTACTCCTCTTCACTGTGTTGGAGTACTGCATCCTACCTCCTGCACAACCTTAGATGTTGTTGTCAAAGGTCCTTTTCCAGCATGAGATAAGCACTATCTCCTCCAAGGCTGTGACATACCATTTTTAGTCAACCCTCATAGTTTTCAGTGATATTTACTTCTTCCTCTGATATTGCATGTCAGTTTCGGGTTCACTTGTTCACCTTCATTATGTAAGGTCATTATGTAAAACATCAATACTTTGCTCAAACATTTCATCGGCCTCAGGGAAATTAAACGCTAAAGTACTCGTTGAATTAAAATTTTGTTTGGAAGATAATAAGAATCTGTTTTGGGTGTTTTTTTTGGTTTTTTTAAAATCGTGTTTTCAATTAGCTTATTGTAGCAGCAACATTCCTTTTAATTTGAGGCCTTTTCAGGGTTTGAATGCGGATACTGTGATGCCCACACGAGAAAGACAGCGAACTTTTTGGTGAATTGAAAACCCACTGCTGCAGTTCAATGTCTGCCTTTGACCACTCAGGACGAGATGGTTATTGAATTATGTGTCAAAATAGTAATGACGACCATCTGGTGATTCGACTGTTGCTGAAACTGTCAAAAACAAAGATGACGCACAAGTTTTGCCCCAATGCTCCATTCTGGAGGAATTAAAATACTCTCGGATAATTGTTATGGGTTTAATTTTCATTTGTTGAAAATGGTGTGTCTACATTACTGAAAGGATTTTAAAAAATAATTATTGATAAATTGCTCTGTAAGAGAGGTTTGAGTGTTTTCTGTCATTATATATTTTTCTCCTGTCTTTATTTATGCGCCTTGTCAAGTCTGTCTCTTGTGTATGCTCCCGCTCGATCCGATCCTTCACCTCAAATGCCATTACTGCAGTCTCTGCCAGAGATGAGGCAGAATGTCTAAACCGTCTTTGTCTCCAAATGTTGTGTACCCAGCCTTGTCCCCGTTCTACCCCGACGTACACACTGGCTACTGGACTCCGTTTTCTTCCCTCCCAAGAGGGTAGAGAAAGTTATGTCTGGCCTTAACCCTGCCTTGGCGAAGGGCCCAGATGGCATCGGTTCTCAAATCCTGCTCTGCTGCTCTTGCTTCCTCTGTGCGCACCCTATTCAGTCTATCCTTCCCCTTTGACTGCCTCTCTTCTGCATGGAAGTGGGCAAACATCACTGCCATCCATAAGAACAATGCAAAAAGAGACCCTACAAACAAACGGCCATTGTGCTTGCTTCCAATTACGAGAAAAACCATGGAATCTATCATTGATTCTAACTAGGGCATGCCCGTACTATATATATATCTAAAATTATATCCCCCCCCTCTATTTGCATGAAATGGTTTGGTCCATTCGCAAAGCCAAAGCGAACGGCTTGCGAGTACGGTGACAATCCCCCCCCTCTATTTACATGAAATGGTTTGGTCCATTCGCAAAGCCAAAGCGAACGGCTTGCGAGTACGGTGACAATCCCCGCCCTCTATTTACATGAAATGGTTTGGTCCAAAGCGAACGGCTTGCGGAGTTTGGTAAAGAAATCGCCATAGCTCGGTAACTACTTCTCCGATTAATATGAAACCTTGAAAAGGCACATCCTCAGGTCCCCAGCAATATACCTGGCAAGTTTCAAGTATATCGGACCCGTGGTTGTCGAGAAACAGCTGGCACAGACAAACACACAGACACACAGACACACACACACACAGAGATTACTGGAATTATAGATAGATATCAAGTCTTTCTTCTTCTCAAAATGCCTGTTTTCTGACCATCAGTTTGGATTTCGTCCCATTCACTCAACTCTAGACATGCTTCTGCCCCTCTCAAAAAGGGTTTGATGCCCTCAATCTTCAACAAGTAGTTAAGACGGTCTCCCTGGACATTTATCGGTCATTTGACACAGTCTGACATCTTGCTTTTCTCTCTGCCTGTGGCACAGTAGGCTACGGTCATTTATGGATATCTGGCTTCCTCCTCATGCCTGTTGCCATCAATGGAACCCTCTCCTCTCCCAGTAGAGGCTGGAGTTCCCCAAGGTGGTGTTTTGGGACAAATATAGTCCTCATCTATATTAGTGACCTTCTGATGCTCTGGAAAACCCTCTCTTCCTTTTTTGCAAACTCCACATTGTGTCGTACAGTACCCCCATCAATTCGCTAGGCAGACACAGCTGATGCTTTCTCTGCTGATCTGGAAATTATTAGACTCTGATCTGATATATAGAACATGTCTTTCACTCCTGGAAGATCTCAGAGTCTCACCTTATCACTCTGGATGGAACCAAAAAACTGGAAGAGATAACTACTCTTGAACTTCCAGGCCATACATCAACCATGGCCTTTCCTTGGTATGACTGATCACATAGCAAAATGAAAGCTACACAGTCTACAAAGCCTTTGTCCATAGCTCAATGGATGGAGTACTGCTCTCCAATATGGGCTGGCACCCCATCATCACATCCCTTTCCTGGATCATGTGAAAAGTAAAGGTCTCAAAATTATTGCAATTTATTGTGAGGAGAGTGAAACACAAGATCTGTTGCTTCCACATCGCAGGCAGGCTCGGTTCCACATCGGTGATATCCGGCTTTCTTAACCACCTCCTCTCCAATATACGCCCTCTGCTCTCCGATCCCACTGTCTACTGGAGGATGCGCGTGTTCTTCCAGTCATTCCCTTCTGATTAAACTTCCAAAATCCAGGCTGACTGCACGCCTCGCCTCTTTTATTCCTCACTTCTCCTGTCTCGAGAAACACCTTTCAGAGCCTAAAACTGTTCCGTCTCACTCTTCCTTCAAACAAAAACTTCAATCAAGCAGTGCACTGCCATCTCTTGCATTTACAATTCTGACTAATGTTCTTTATTACCCCCTTTAACCTATGCTAACCCAACTATCCTACTTACTAGTTTAAGTGTTTCCTCCCCTCTTCCCTTTTCTCTTTTCCTCTTCATTCATTTTTGTACACAGCTCCTCTCCTATTCCATCTCCACACGCTGCATGACGTCATCGCCGGGCACCAAAGGGGGCTCAGCAATTACGCGCTCTGAAAGGGAGAACTCACTCCGTAAGGGAGTTTTCACTCCGTTTGTTTTCTTGTTTGTTATCTTGCCAAAACGAAGTTTTTGCAAGATGTATTAGTCAGCTTGTATGTTTGTTTGTGGTTAATCATTTTTTTTTCACGTTTAGATCACTCTGTAGACCACAGTTATTATTGGAAACTCCTGTAACTTCGCATATCAGAGTCCTATAGAGATACCCTTCAGCACACAAAATTTTGAAGGTCAAAGGTCAAGGTCACTTTGTGGTCAATCATGGAGGTCGACGAAACACTAATTTTTTGAGTAACTTTGATCGGATCGTCTCCAAACTTCATGGGAATCTAGTATATGGTCCGGCGCTCAGCTGATTAGTTTTTGGTGGCGATCGGCCTTGACCTTCATGGTTAGCGCTGGAGGTCGAAAATTATTGACCCCAAGGTCAAATTTTGAAATCGTAGGTACCATATCGAGTAATACCTCATATGAATGCCCTTGATGAGTGCTTCCCAGATCTGTAAACAGTTTGACGCTATGACGTCATTTGATGACGCCATGACGAAAAAACGGAATTTTCACATTTTGGCAAGATACGGTTCACCCTGTGGGTGACATATGTTTTTATTTGATTGTTTGTCTGGGTGATATCTCAGCCATCCTTTGAGCTAGGAAGCTGAAATTTTGGCACAATAGTGAGCAAGTACTTTGGCAATAACAGTATTTTTACTTTTTTCATTAATCAATCAATTGATTATTTATTTAATTATTATCGATTTATTAAGTACTTATTTATTTGCTTTCTCATCTGGGCAATATCTCAGGCACTTTTTGAGCTAGGAAGCTGATATTTGGACATGACAATGACCAAGTGATATATAGTGATGTATAGAGAGAGAAAAAAATACCAAGTAAAGGGTATTTTTTATTTATTGATATTTTTCATTAATTAATTATTTATTGATTTTTGATTAATTATTTAATTAATTTTCAAAAAGTTACAGCTTCAGATGAAACACTGGTGTTCTAGGTATGCTATTAGCCAATATTGATTAACAAGTTAATTATTTTACTGGTGTTATTTATTTGTTTTAATAACGCAATTAATCAATCAATTATTGTACACCTCTCCCTCCCAATGCCGTCTATATGTGCTGCATGGTGGCATCACCGGGCGCCGAAGGTGCCCCGGCCATGCCACACACTGGAGGATATGTTCTTTATTTATTTGACATGGGGGTGGTGGACTTTGAATGTATCTGTACTTGTTGATTTTTATACTTGGGCTAAGGCTCGTAATAGAGCTGACGCACACACACACACAAACATACTGATGAAACAAATACTTAACACAGCCACTGAGCTTGGGGGAAATGCTGTCTCTACCGTCACTTCCCAGGATATTCTAGGTAATAACGACGTCATAACAATGACACCGCTTTTCTCACCGTACTCAGCGGGGCATTTCCTCAAGAGGAATTTCCTCCTCCCCATGGATGCCAACTGATGGGGATTGTCCGTGCTCTATCCTTTTAAAGCAAGGAATTTTGTTCATGTTTGTCCCACTTTCACATCCACCTTCCTCTTCCATGAGCTTCACTCCTGTTTGGAAAAAAACAACCTCTGGAATACTAGAGCCAAAGTGGCTAACTTTGTAGCTATTAAATAAAATTGTAGTCGAGGATACAAAAGCCAACACCATTGAACATTATCCTTGGGATAATTGCATTTTTCATTGAGTATGAACGCTTCCAAATATAATTTCCTCTTCAGATGGTCACAAAATACTGCAACCACATTTTGTCATTCTACTATTAATTTGCAATTGGTCGCTGGCTTTGACACCAATACAAGTTTTTATTTCGGACTCTAGGCATCAAAAAACAATATATATATATATATATGTATATATATATATGTATGTGTATATATATATATATATATATATATATATATATATATATATATATATATATATATATATATATATATATATATATACATATATATATATATACATATATATATATATACATATATATATACATATATATATATATATATATTGCGGATCCGGGGGTCGCCGCTCCCCTTACCAACTGGGGGGGGGGGGGGGGGGGTTAATCCCCTTGTCTTCTAAACTAGCCGATCCCCCAGCCCTGGAAATTATAACGCTCCTTTGCGGGGTTGAGATTGGCCAGGGTGATTGGTCAAGATTGGTTGGTCCCAAATACCTGCGTGCCAATCCCTCCGCAAAGCAGGGAGATAATTTCCGCCCGGGCCACGGATATGATGGAAATTGCCGAGCGGTTTTGCAATCCGAGGCCCGAGCCATTGACAAAAGGACTAAACCCGATTCTGAGCGATTGGCCAAATCGTGCCACCGGTACTCAATTGAGGAAAAGACGAAAGCGATCGAATGAGAGGAAATCAGAGGGTAAGAAAGAACAAATATGATTTATTAACTACACTAATGAAAGAGGAAATGAAAGAAGGGCATGTACAGGGAGAAGAGCAAAAGGACACAGGGCAAGCTTATACAGTCTTAAATATCACTCCCAGGACAATACAGACAGACGTACACGAAAGGGGAATAGCAGGAAGGAGGAGAAGGTCCAGGCAGATGGCAGGGGAGGAAGGTCCGGGCAGATGGTTCAGGCGTTGAGGTCCGGCTCCAGGTTCACGCTCCACTCTGGTCCACGCTTCGTTTCCGCGGCAAAACCCGGCAGGCAGCGCGGTTCATTGATTGTTGAACGCGAGCGGACCTTAGTTATCGGGGTTCATAAATCGGGGAGGGAGGCTTTGAACGTTCCTGACACGCTGATGTTCGGCAGAAGTCCCAGCTCGAAGTCGTTCGTGCACTCAGCTCTTACGCCAGCTCTCCCTCTCTCGCTCCCGTCCTCCCGTCTCATCTCTTGGTGTTCGACTCCTCAAGTAGTCCCACGCGAACGCTTTTATTACGCCCTCGCGTATCAAGCCGCAAGCCTTTTAGGTCCGCCTACCGGTGAAGGGGCCGAGGTTATTTGATTAATGCAACGCAGAGTCAAACTATTGGAAACAGAGCCTTACCTGAAACACATACTAATGAAATAACTGAAGAAGTTCCTATTGTGTCCTACATGTTGCAATATGGCCTAACTAGGGTGCGACCTTTGACCTTTGGAAGATGGGGATATTTACAGGGAATTATTTACAAGGCTTATTATTTTACAAGTGAAGGTTCTAAAAACTGTAACACTATATATGTATAATTATGTATATGTATATGTACAGTGCATTCAGAAAGTATTCAGATCCCTTCACTTTTTTCACATTTTGTTATGTTGCAGCCTCATGCTGAAATCGTTTAAATTCATTTTTTCCCTCATCAATGTACACTCAATACCCCATAATGACAAAGAGAAAACAGGATTTTAGAAAGTTTTGCAAATTTATTAAAAAGAAAAAACTGAAATATCACATTGACTGTTCATTTAAATTGCATTTAAATTGCATCATATGTGGCAACAAATGTGAATTATTGTTCCCAGCTTGCCGGCGCCGTGACAGAATATGCCATTTGGATTTTTGCTTCACTACCCTGTTTAGAATCCCCTGCATGCACGAGCAACTTGCTAGTTATGACAATGTGCGTTCGGCCCCATGTTGACAACTATCAACATTCAAGATCCCATGAAGATTAATTTTAAAAAGACTCAAGCAGTAGAGAAATAAAGCTCCATGAAATGCTCTCTCATAAACTGTTGAAAACATATAATCATCTCTTCATCGCAACTTTTCACCTTTTATAAAGTGCTTGTCAAAATATTCAATGCTTTTGAGGAAATGGCAAACTGTGTTCCCTCTTCATTTCATTTAAAATATTTATTTCCCCTACCTCTCCATCTCCTATTTTGTTGTTCGATAATTCCCTTGCTTGTTGTATCCAACTGTGTCCCCACTGTGACTACCTTGCCTGTTTACACCTTTGCCAACCTCCTTTCCATGAGCCTTTGTAAACCAAAAATAGCAATTTTAAAGTCATCACTGGCATACCTACAATCAGCCTTTATGGTACTCCACCAGATCAGCAGAAATCTCACGAAAATAAATATTTATGCCACATGCATTTCACAGCCAATCACGTACCCACAAAGTCAAGACATGGCTATGTTTTCAGAAATTACTGGAAAAAACACTCAATTCAATTTGCCGCTTAATGTTTTTTTTTTTTTTTTAATCTCGAGAAGTAAATATGAAAATTTTGTTTAAAGATCAGATCGAGTAATTCTCAATTTCTAAAGATTTCGCATTTAAAGGGGGATGTAAAATGACAGTCTACTATTAAAATAATTAAATCTGTATTGACACTCAAAATGGCACCTCTCAAAAAGGAAACCTCATTTTACACTTGAAATGTTTTTTTTACACTTAGATGTTTTAACACATCCCATTATTTTTTCCCCCATAATCACTCAAAGAATAATAACAGGATATGTTGTTTGAATTTTGTAAGTTTGAATATATATATTTGGTGTTTTGTGAATGAAAGATCTTTGGTTTCATTTTTTTGTTTAATTCTTTTTTATCTGCTTGTTTACCATTTTGCATCTTGTTCTCACTATCCATCTGCCTCTACCTTCTATTATGCAAAGGTGGTTCAAGGTTGGTGTGGACTTTTTAATCGTCAACAATTAAAAACATGAAGTACAGGGTAGTTGATGAAATCTTGTGGGGAGGCAGTTGCCCTGAAACAACTTGCCTTTGCCTCTTGGAAGGCTAATCCAACTGAAGGCAATCTCAGTTCCTTCCACCAAGCTCGGAACAAGTGTGTGTCTACCCTCAGGAGTGCCAGGAAGCACTATCTCTCCTCACTCAAGAATGAACTCTCAAACCTGTCTCCTTCCTCCAAATCCTGGTGGCGTCTGGTCAAATCCGTTTCTGGTGTTTGTTCCCCCTCCATCCCCTCCCTTACCTCAAATGGCCACACAGTTGACATCGCACGTGACAAAGCCGAATGCCTCAACTCTGTGTTTGCCTCAAAATCCTTAGTCCCAAACCCATCTCTCTCTGTTCCCACCTTTCCCAGTCGAACCCAACTGCTCCTGAACTCTGTGTCCTTCTCTCCTGACAAGGTGGAGGAGTTTTTGTCAAACCTCGACTCTGATTCTGCAACTGGACCAGACGGCATCAGCCCACGGGTCCTAAAATCCTGCTCTGCCGCTCTATCTCACCCTCTCTCTGTTCTTTTCACCCTATCTTTTGCTCAAGGTCATCTGCCAGCATCCTGGAAATCAGCTAACATTACCGCTTTACACAAAAAAGGTGCAAAAACAGATCCTTGCAACTACAGACCAATCAGCCTGCTCCCAATTATCAGCAAAGTCATGGAATCCATCATTGCGTCGGATATGAAATCTTTCCTCTTC
The DNA here is from genome assembly GCF_964187855.1 of Myxine glutinosa. Lineage (NCBI taxonomy): Eukaryota > Metazoa > Chordata > Myxini > Myxiniformes > Myxinidae > Myxine > Myxine glutinosa. Next base: position 27,702,802 of record NC_136267.1, on the reverse strand, counting down.
TCCAATGGCTTGATCTCTGATCATCAATTTGGTTTCAGACCAGGTCACTCTACTCTGGACATGCTGCTTCTGCTGTCTCAACAATGGATGGAGGTCCTCAATGCCAAACAGGAAATCAGAGCTGTCTCCCTTGACATATGACGTGCCTTTGATACGGTCTGGCACCCAGCTCTGCTCACCAAACTCTCCTCCTATGGTATCCATGGAAATCTCCATGCATGGCTTGCGGACTTCCTCTCTGGTCGTAGTCAACATGTGGCCCTAAATGGATTTCTCTCATCTCCCCTTCCTGTTCAGGCTGGAGTTCCCCAAGGCAGTGTGCTGGGCCCTGTGCTTTTTCTGGTCTTTATCAATGATCTCTCCGACTCTCTGGAAAATCCTCTCTATCTCTTTGCTGATGACTCCACTCTCTGCCGCTCCATTCCTCTTCCCTCAGATCGGCAGACTGCAGCCTCCTCACTCTCTGAAGACCTGGACAAAATCACAGACTGGTCAAACAAGTGGAACATGTCTTTCAATCCTGACAAATCTCACTCTCTTACTATGTCTCTCCGAAAAGATCGACTGGATAACCCTCCCATCTACTTTCTCAACAATCCTCTCCAAGAGGTTCTGTTGCTCAAGCTTTTGGGTCTCACTATCTGCCATGATCTTTCTTGGGAAAACCACATTTCCAAGCTGGCCTCCAAAGCCAGTCGCCGACTGGGCATCCTCCGTCGTGCGAAGTCCTTCCTCGGCACACCTGAGCTCCTCACCACATACAAGGCTTTCATCCGCAGCTCAATGGAATACTGTTCTCCCCTATGGGCTGGTGCTCCTGCCTCACACCTGGCCCGGCTTCACGCTGTTGAATCCAAAGCTTTCAAAATCATTGGAATCTCCCGCGATGAAACTACCTCTGAGGGCCTTTCACTCACTCACCGCAGGCAGGTAGGTGGTCTTTCTGTCTTCTACCGACTCCTCTCCGGCCTTGCTCCCCCAGCTCTCTGTGCTCTGTCCCCCAAATATTCCTACAGGTCGCACAAGATCTGCCAGCAACCCTCTGATGGTTAAACTGCCGAAATCTCGGCTTTCTGCTCACCTTCACTCTTTCATTCCTCTTTTCTCCCGCCTCTGGAACAAACTCCCACACTCCCTTCAATCCCACTCCTCCCTCCAGGTCTTTAAAACAGCTGTTCACCACCATCTCTTATCTTCCCCCATCCAAAACCTTGATCTTTTCTACCCCCACTAATTCACCCCAGATCCACCTTGTTTGAAATTCCAACTTCTTTCCTGGAAGTCCTGGCAGTGTCCATATGTTTATACCTCTCCCCCCCCGCCCCCCCCCCTTCACATGCCTCCCCCCCAAAGCCCTCTCCCTCCCACAGATCTCTCTATGTCTCCATGTCTCTCGGTCCCTGCTCTCAAATGTTGTGTTTGTGTCCTTCCCCCTCTCTCCCCATCTTGTCTACCGCTCCCGATGTTATTTGTTTTATGTGTCTGTTTGTCTTTCTGTGTGATTAATGTTCGCTCTTTCACGAGCCTCGATCTTGTATAAAAAAAAAAAAAAAAAAAAAAAAAATGTAACGTCTCACAGTATTCTTCCGCCGCTAAATGTACGCTGCAGTTCCGTCGATGTGCGGATGTGGTAGTGCCTTGATTTGATCTGCATATAAATCTTTGGGACAGTTACTAAGCCATTTTGGGCCATCTGCTTTGACATCTTCATCATTCGTAAACTTAATGTCACGCAGAAATAAATAGAGAGAGAAGAGAGAGAGAGAGAGAAGAGAGAGAAGAGAGAGAAGAGAGAGAAGAGAGAGAGAGAGAGAGAGAGAAAGAGAGAAAGAAAGAAAGAAAGAAAGAAAGAAAGAAAGAGAGAGAGAAAAAAACAAAAAAAACAAAAAAAAAACAACCACCACCACCACCTTTAAAGGCCATTTTTCCCCGCAAGCGGGGGTTGGCCTTTTTCGGGAACCGTGGTTGTTGTTGTTTTTCGGTCCCCTTTTTGAAGCAATGTTTTACGGCCGGATGCCCTTCCTGACGCCAACCCTTTTTGCCGCCTTTAACGACAAACAGGGAATTACCAGTGAACTGGTACTCAATTAGCCGACCTCGGAAGGATGACAGGCTGAGTCAACCCCCCTGGCGTTAATTCAGCGATCGACCGGGATTCGAACTCAGGATCCTAGGATCCTAAGCCGGCACCCTAGCCAAAAAGAGAAAGAAAGAGAAAGAGAAACAGAGACAGACTTTTGTGTCCTTTTATTATAAAAGTATAAAACCAAAAGTATTCCAACTCCACTTCACATACAAATCACAACCTCATTTCCAATGCATTTGCACAAAACACCCCCCCATGCCCCATAACTCTTCAAACACAAGAAGGTTCCCCATGTTTACATGATAAGCATGTTCGAGCTTTATACGTGCTGACACCATCCCTATAAAACAAAAAAGTGTATTTTCATTTTTGCCACTACCTAATCTGGCTTTTCTGGTTTTATAAATTGCAAGCTTAGCATTTCCAAGCAAAAACTTCAAAAGCAAAATCACAGTGTTTTTCCTAGTGTTACATGCAAGTCCGTAAACAAAGATTGTAACAGAAAAAACAGTTTTGAATTTTCAAAAGATTCGGCTCAGATACAGAAACAGAGATGACAATCTCTTGCACTCAATAAACGCATGATACAAATGTTCAACACTACCACAAAAAGGACATAAATTAGACACAGCAGGGTTAAACCTCTGAACTAACACCTGTGTGGCCAGGGTGTGATGGACCAGTCTCCAATTTAGGTCTCCTGTATGTCTGACAGTAGGACACCTGTACATTTCATCCCAATTTGGAGTAAGAAATGCTCCTGCAGGCAAAAGCTCTTTCCACTTATTTCTTAAGGGTGCTGCACAGCCCGGTAAGCACACCTCTAGACAAATTCTATACATTGCCCTTTTCCCCATGATGTGGAACACACCGGATTCTTCGCTGTTAGAGGAAAACACACCATGTTGTTCCTGGGCAGTGACTGAGAGTTCAGGGAAGGTTAAACGTAAATCTACTTCCTCATTTATCCCATTCCACCCAATATTTAAATCTAAAAAAGTCTGGGATACAAACTTTATGACCCTGCTCACTATTCTAATTGAACGCTGAACGCAAGCCAATTTTTCCAGAAACAGCACTGGCAGACAACCATCGCTTCAAGGATAGCTCCATAAGATCTTGCACTTTATTAATCCCATTGTTCGTAAAATGTTCCATAAAAGCTCGGCTGGTAGATATTTCAGCGAATAATGAGTTTTGGAACAATGGCTCATGCACAAACTTCCTGGGATCGGAAGAGATCTCCAACCGCTACACTCCTAGAGCTTGCCAGGCGTTCAGGAGAGACCGATGAAATGCAGGGAGCCGAGCTCTATCGACCTGCTTCAAGTCCATAAGGAAAAGTTCCCGGTCATAGTCCATTCCACCTACTTGCCTGAGCAAGGTATTCGTGAGAGGACGCCAGGGCACAACCTTGCTGTATAGCAGACGTTTTATTGTCATCAGCCGAAAAGCCATTATTCGACTAGGGATGTGCACCAGGTTTTGACCACCTGAATTACGTGGTCTGCACAACACATCTGGCTTAAACCAGTGGTGGCCTCCCCAGAAAAAGTCAACTAGACCCCTCTGAATGTTGGTGATCAGAGCTTGAGGAGGCTGGAGTGCTATGATCTTATGCCATACAATTGGAAGCACCAGGTTGTTTATTATCATTACCCGTGCCTTAAGTGACAAGATATGGAGCATCCCTTTCCACTTTGATAGTTTCTGCTTCATGTTATCTCGGAAACCATCCCAGTTTTTCTTCATAGAGCTTGTAGTTCCCAAATGGATGCCTAAGTATTTAAACCCATCCGTTTTCCATAACATTCCTCCTGGAGGAGTTGGGGGAACCATATGTGATGCCTGTGATGCAGATAAGCTACGCTCTTGTTCCAATTTACTCTTGCTGATGAAGCAAGTTCAAATTTGGCAAACCACGAGGATAGCTCAAAAACATTTTCCTGGTTTTTAACCACAACACACAGGTCGTCTGCATATGCTGACGTAACAATTTTGAAATTGTTTGACAAGGACAAACCAGATAATGTGGTACGAAGGAGAGCCAGTAAGGGTTCGATGGACAGTGTGTACAACATGCCTGACAGTGGACAGCCCTGACGGATGCCACGCTGAAAGGGGAAAGGATGACACAGACTGTTATTTACTTTTAGCAGGCATGCTACATTGTTGTATAAAAGTTTTATGCAAGAAATGAATTTTTCTCCAAATCCTGCTTTAGTAAGAACTGCAAACAAAAATGAGTGATCCACACTGTCAAAAGCTTTCTCCTGATCAAGGAGTAATAACCCAAAAGCGTGCGACGCAGTTTGACCTATAGTAATCAAGTCTCTAACCAAGAAAATACTGTCATACATGGATCGTTCAGGTATGCAATATGTTTGGTCATTCCCAACTAAGAAAGAGATGACCTTTTTAAGATGCATTGCAAGCATTTTTGACACAATCTTATAGTCAATATTTAACAATGCCACAGGCCGCCAGTTTGTAATCTGCTGCAAATCCCCTTTGTTGGGAATAAGACATAAGACAGCTCTTCTGCAGCTCAGGGGCAATTCCCCCTGATTTAGGCTCTCGTGAAAAATCTCAATTAAAGCAGGACCCAGAACATTCCAAAAAACTTTGTAAAATTCAGCAGGAAGTCCGTCAATTCCGGGGACCTTGCTGTCTTCGAGTTGTTTCACTGGTGTTGTAAGCTCCTCCAGAGAAATGTCACATTCCAGTTGGAGTTGCTGCTCTTCAGAAAGAGATGGGAGAAGTTCAGTCATCTCATTTGCCGTCGTTTTATCCACCGTTCTTGGAGTAAACAAGTTTGAGTAAAACTCTTGCAGTGAATGTTAATGTCACTTTGGCGAGTCAGAACACCGTCGGGAGAGCGTAGACTCTGAATCTGCCGAGAAGTGTTGGCAGCCTTCTGCATTTTGAAGAAATCTTTGTTTGGAGTCTCGAGGTGTATTATGCTCATCCGCAGGTGAATCATTGCTCCAGCCGCATGCTCTTTGACCAGTTCGGCCAGCAGGGTCTTTTTTTCTATCAGCTGCTGATATTGGTCACTTCCCCAAGATGTTCCAGCTTCTTGTTCATATTTAAGTACATCTGCTTTTAGAGCACTTATCAACCCAGACGTATTACTGGTGGCATACGAGCAATATTGTTGGCAGAAAATCCGAATTTGTGATTTGGTACAGTCCCACCACTGTCGCATATTGACATAGGAACACTTTTTCTTTTCTAATCCTTCCCATACCAGTCTGAAGGCATTTTTAAAATGTTCATCTTGTAACAATTTCACATTGAAATTCCAGTGTACAGTCTTACAGCAATGATAGGGTAACATACAATCCATTGCAATCATATGGTGATCAGAAAAGCCAGATGGAGTTATACATGTTCTCTTAACCAGATTCACCATTCCTTGGTTCACGTACAATCTGTCCAGTCGACCCATGGTTAACTGGTTTTTTGCACAGCACACCCATGTATATTGATGGGTGTTTGGATTTTATAATCGCCACACATCTCTAAGTTTGTATTTTTCCACAAGTTGTGCCAAAGACTTTGCACTGGGTGGATGTGGCTCAGGAGTGTTCCTGTCCAGTCGAGGGTTGAGTGTGCAATTATAGTCTCCCACCGTACAAATTAAACAAGTCAAATCAACACGAGGCCACGTATAAGACGACTTCAATAGCGCTGAAGTTCTGGATTTTTTTTGAACGATCTTTAAAATCATTTCATTGAAATTGAAGTATATACTTCAACACAGTGTTGGTTATCGTGGTCTGAGCTGTAGTTTTAGAAAGTTTTACAATGAATAAAAATGTCTGCATCAACCATTAGTCAGCCTTTGTTTAATATTAAAAACATAATTGAAATATTTAATTCAAGATATATATTTAAGACATATTTATCGACCTATATTTATAGACAAATATTAAGACAGAGAATATATTTATGTAAATTAAATTATTTATATATATTTTGAGATATATTAAAGACATTTTGCATGAAGCTTGAGGCACTGATTTACAAATGTGACACAAATTCTTACTTTGGTGACACTAAATGTTGGATTACATTTAAAGTCCATGTCACATTGCCTTCATAAAGTATTCACACCCCTTGAATTTTTTCACATTTTGTTGATACAGCCTGAATTTAAAATGGATTGAATTGAGATTTTTTTTTGTCGCTGATCTACACATTTGCTTCAGAATGCATAATATATAATGTCAAAGTGGAATTTCTTTTTTTTTATAGAAATTTTTGCAAAAATAATTTTAAAAAATGATATACAGAAATATCTCATTTACATAAATATTCAATCCCCTGAGTCAATAATTCCAAGAAGCACCTTTGGTAGTGGTTGCAGCTTCGAGTCTTATTGGGTATGTATCACTGTATCAGCTTTGCACATCTGGATTTGGGGGGTTTCTCACAATCTTCCTTGCAGATTTGCTCAAGCTCTGTCAAGTTGGATGGGGAGCATTGGTTCAGAAATCTTCAAGTCTTTCCACAGATTCTCAATGGGATTCAAGTCTGGGCTTTGGCTGGGCCACTCAAGGACTTTCGCATTCTTGTTCTGAAACCATTCCAGTGTTGTTTTGCCTGTATGCTTGGGGTTGTTGTCCTGTTGGAACGTAAATCTTCGCCGCAGTCTAAGTCTAGACTCTAAGGTCTTATCCACTCTGAAGCAGGTTCTCCTCAAGGACTTGCCTATATTTGGCTCCATTAGTTGTTCTCTCTATTTTCAAGTATTCATCCAATCTGACAGTTGTCATTCTGTGTACTTGGTTGAGTTCCATCAGTCTTAGAAGTCTCCAAGTCCCTGATGCTGAAAAGCATCCCCATCGCATGATGCTGCCGCCAACATGCTTCACGGTAGGGATGGTGTTAGATGGGTGATCTGTGCTCAATTTCCGCTAGATGTAGCTCTTTGCATTGAGGCCAAATAGTTCAATTTTCATCTCATCACACCATGTAATATTTTGCCTCATGCCCTTGTAGTCTATCACATGCCTTTTTGCAAGCTCCAGGCATGCTGTCATGTGCCTTCTCTCAGGAGTAGCTTCCGTCTGACCACTCTTCCATAAAGCCTAGATTTCTGAAGTGCTGCAGAGACTGTTGTCCTTCTGGCAGGTTCTTCCATCTAAGCTAAGTAACTCTGTCGTTCTGTCAGAGTGGTCATTGGGTTCTTGGTCATCACCCTGACCACTTATTGTCCTTCTTGCCCGGTTGCACAGTTTGGTCGGACGGCCAGCTCTAAGAAGTCTATGTAGCTCCATATTCTTTCCATTTCTTAATGATGGAGCTCATTGTGCTCTTGGGAACTTTGAACACTAGAAATTGTTCTTTTCCCTTCCCCAGGTCTATGCCTCCTCACAATTATATCAGAGTTCTACGGACAGTTCCTTGGACCTCCTGGTCGAGTTTCTGTTCTGACATTCACTGTCAACTCTGGGACCTTAGAGAGGTGTGTTTCTTTCTAAATCATGTCCAATGAATTGAATTGGCCACAGGTGGACTCCAATCAGGTTGCAGAGACATCTCAAGGATGATCAAAAGAAATTGGAGGCACCTGAGCTCAATTTGGAGTGTCATAGCAAAGGGGTTGAATACTTATTGACTTAAGACATTTCAGCTTTTCATTTTTAAATATCTTGTAAAAATTTCTTTTAAAAAAAATTCCACTTTGACATTATGTGGTATTATGTGTAGATCCTTGTGCACCCTGTCAATTATCTAGAATGAAACAAACTTATCAAAAAGGTGCGAGCGTAGTAACAAATACCTAATCTTTATTATTAAATGTGTATCTGATAACTTGGTACGAGTTTGTGACTGCAGTGAACATGCTAATTTATTTTCATGGAAATGCAAAAAATTTAATTCCATATTAAAATGGCTGCATTATGTTTGGATCTACCATGCTGCATAAAATGATAGTTACTGCTTCAATACGTTGTGTTCACCTTTTCTTTGGTCTCTCCGTCTTCTTAATGCCACAAGACATTATATCGCAAGGTCTGACATTTCACACCTGGGTCATAGATAATTAACTTGTCATTTGATATAATCATCTCTCTGGATCTTCTCTTCCATGTTTATATCGTTATTTCTATTATACCAGCTACTGCAAAAAATGAATATTATTCTGCTCAAGTAAATCTCGCTCTGACAACTCTGCATCACAGAGTTGAGCATTATCCTCCGGTCGGATAATGCTAAGAGCGACCTCTGAGGAATTACTCAACCGAACAGGCTGAAATATTTTTGCCCTTTTCAAACTGCCCTTGCCAACAATAGCACTGGTTATTTGTGCTGATGTGATTCTGCAACATCATGAGGCCACGTATGACAAACTAGATGTGCTCGAAAACACAGTCCTTAATTGCGAATGGTTATCACCTCTCTGCAGTCTTCATTGTCTCGCCAGTGAGAAATATCTCTCCGACTGGTTATTATTTCATTGAGGATAACACTGACACACCAAAAGCCACTGATTGCAATATTACTGAATAAAGAATTCCCTGCTATATGTATCTCATTTTGTATTCACCAATGCTATTACAAGCCACTCGACCATTAATTGGTTGTTGAAGTCCATTGATGCCTCAAAAGTTGACTGGAAACTGTTCCATAAGTGAATAGGTGGACGGATGCATACAGTCACGTGAAAAAGTAAGTACACCCCATGTAAAGTTTTGACTTTTTCAACACATTTCAACATACAGCCATTTGATCTTCATTTCAACAATATTGATAGATAAAGGTGATATAATATAACAAATATCATGAACATTTACATTTTGTAGTCCATTGTATAATTTAAATAAACAAAAATGCAAATTTCACATGTGGAAAAAGTAAGTACACCCTTGGCTCTAATAGGTGGTATTGCCCCCTTTGGCAGAAACAACCTCAAGTAGGTGTTTCTTACAACTGTCTACCAGTCTCTGACCTCGACTGGGAGAAATGTTTGCCCACTCCTCCATGCAGAATTCTTTCAGCTGTGCGATTTTTGAGGGGTTTCTCGCATGCACAGCTCGTTTCAAATCCCCCCACAACATCTCGATGGGATTTAGATCCGGGCTTTGACTTGGCCATTCCAGAACCCTCCATTTCTTTCTTTTCAGCCATTCTTTGGTGGATTTACTGGTATGTTTAGGGTCATTGTCATGTTGCAAGGTCCACCTTCGGTTGAGCTTCAACTTTCTGACAGATGGCCTCACATTATCCTCAAGCACCCTCTGGTACAATGAAGAATTCATAATGGATTCTATGATGGTGAGCTGCCCAGGCCCTGATGCAGCAAAGCTGCCCCAAACCATAATATTTCCACCACCATGCTTTACAGTTGGTATCAGGTTCTTGTGGTCAAATGCTGTCTTTGGTTTTCGCCAAACGTGTCTTCTGGTACTGTGGCCAAATAGCTCTACCATTGACTCATCTGTCCAGAGCACATTGTTCCAGAAGCGCTGGTCTTTGCCTAGGTGTTCATTGGCAAACTTTAGTCTTGCCATGATGTTCTTTCTGGACAGCAAAAGTTTCCTCCTGGCACACCTCCCATGTAGAACAAATTTGTGCAGCCTCTTTCTAATGGTAGACTCGTGCACTTTGATATCAACAGTGGCAAGAGCTACCTGTAGGTTCCGTGATGACATTCTGTGGTTCTTAGAGACTTCTTTCAGCATCTTGCAGTCTGCTCTTGGGCTGAACTTGCTGGGGCGGCCTGGCCTGAACAAGTTGGCAGTTGTTTGAAATTTTCTCCACTTGTAGATGAACTTCCGGACAGTCGAATGATTGATTTCAAATTGTTTGGAGATCTTTTTAAATCCCTTCCCAGACTCATAGGCATCTATAACCTTCTTTCTGAAGGCCTCAGAGAGCTCTTTTGATCTAGACATGGTGACGCCGCACACATCAACAACAAACAGCAAACCAAACTAAATGTCTGAGGTTTAAATAAGCCAGGTTCCTCCAAGATCCTCTCTAACGATGTTCTAATCATTTGCACCTGATCAGGTGCACCTGATTCTTATTTTAGGTATTTGAAGTAGTGATAAATGTGGGGGTGTACTTACTTTTTCCACATGCGAAATTTGCATTTATGTTTATTTAAATTATACAATGGACTACAAAATGTAAATGTTTCATGATATTTGTTATATTATATCACCTTTATCTATCAATATTGTTGAAATGAAGATCAAATAGCTGTATGTTGAAATATGTTGAAAAAGTCAAAACTTTACATGGGGTGTACTTACTTTTTCACGTGACTGTATGTATACCAAAACAAGACCAATCGTCTAATAACGGCATAGCCGTGCTCGTTTGATACTTTCGTTGAAGAGGATATGACCTGGGTGGGGATACCATTAGCATCTTGAAAATAATGGTAAGTATTAATTATTTCCGCCACCGAAGGTGGATGGAGGTTATGTTTTGCACCCCTGTCTCTGTCTGTCTGTCTGTCTGTGAACAAGATATATCAATAGGTTGTGGACGGATTCAGACGAAATTTAGTGGAGATGTAGCGTATGTGACAAGGACGAAATGATTCGATTTTGGTGAAGATCCGGATCCAGATTCGGATCCGGCTACTAGAATTGTTTAAGTGTTTCTTCACCATTGAGTATTTGGGCTAAAAACGATACATAGCACAATATCTCAAAAAGTTGTGGAGGGATTCGGACGAAACTTGGTGGAGAGGTTGTGTGTGTGACAAGGACAAATAGATTTGATTTTGTTGAAGATCTGAAAATGGATTCGGATACGAGAATTATTTAATTCTTAAGTGATTCTTCACCATTGAGAGATCGGGCAAAAAGCGAAATATAACATGTTATTTAAAAGGTTATGGACGAGTTATGACTAAACTTGGTGGACGAGTTGCTTCGGTGACAAGAACAAGCCGATTCGGTTTTGGTTCAGTTCCGAATCCAGATGCGGCCTATCAGTGGGATACAAATCATAAACTGCTCAGCCTGGCAGAGGGGTGCACTCTACCAAGTGACGTGCTAGTTTGTTTTTTTTACTTCAGGCATGGACTGCTGGTTTGTGAATGACTTGGGTAAAAAAACGGCGAATGGCAAACAATGAAGCAATAAATTCCACATTCTTGTGCAATTTTCAGTCGAACGTTCGTCATCGCTCATCATTCCAATCAAAAATTCATACTATGTCATCAATGTATCAAAATCTAATGTTGGATCAGGATTGGAATGAGATATCAAACCAGCGAACCATCGTCATCTGTTTGCTTCCAGATTCGGGAGCAAGATCCATGTCGATCACATTTGAAAATCATAATTTTATTTAGGAATTTCTGAAACCTCCTACCTGAGCTTACGACATCTGCTGGGAGCCCAAGACGTTCCGCAGAAGGTTATTGTATTTCCTTTTAGTAAAATATGCAACTGTAATCATTACTATACTCGTCCCCCCTGTCATGTGACCAAATCCTCAGCTCCGATTGATGTACGTTTGTGGGGACATACGGACAGACAAACGCTGTTCTAGACGGCATTGCCCTATGGGCGACACCGTAAAAAAATTTTTTTAAGCAAATTGAGCAAAGAAGGCAAGAAGAGAATGCAAAGGGGAATAAAACCACCTTTAGTGGCCATTTTCCCCGCAGAGCAGGGGTTGGCCTTTTTCGGACACCATGGTCCCCTTTTTGAAGCAATGTTTTATGGCCGGATGCCCTTCCTGCCGCCAACCCTGTTAGTCACCTCTTGCGACACACAGGGAATTACCAATGAACTGGTACTCAATTTGCCGACTTCGGAAGGATGACAGGCTGAGTCAACACCCCTGGCGTTAATTCAGCGATCGACCGGGATTCAAACCCAGGATCCTAGGATCCCAAGCTGGCACATGTGAAGGGGAATAGCAAAAATACAATAGACCTGGAAATGCCTCCTTTCTTTGTTCTGTCAAAGTCTTTCCTCCAGTCCTTAAACAACCCATCGCTATCTCATGGCATCTTCCATATCTATCCATTCTTCCTTGCTAGCGGGTTCGTAGATAATGCCACATCCTGTTGGTCAGCACAGTTGAGGGAATTTTGGGTAAATAAAGTGACAATTCCCATTATTGTGTGGGAGAAGAGTTACAAAATGACAATTAGACTGGGACATCTTGAAGTAGTAGCCGTCATCGTCATCGACAGATAGAATGAGAACTTACTTGTGTTCATATTCTCATTTCGTGTCCTTGATAATAATAATTTTTCTTCCAGTGTCCCCTGTAAGTCGGGGCAGGAATTTGTAATTTGTTCATTGTGCGAGCGATAACTCACCTCTTCATGCAGGACACCATGGGATCGTTAATGTCCACCAACTAATGCCAACTACAGGCATTTTAAGGCCATTTTCCCTGCTAGAGTGGAGGTTAGCCTTGCGGGCCCCATGACAATCTTCTCCATTTTGCCCTATTTTCTGCATCTCCCCTTGTTAACCCCCTTGCCCGCATTTCTTCTTCCACCATCTTTAGCCAAGTCTTTCTCAGTCTTCCCCGTCCTCTACTTCCTTCTACATTCATTTCCATCACTCTTCTCAACCAGGCACTTTCATCCTTCCTCAACACATGACCAAACCATCTCAAACTGTTTCTCTTCACAGCATCAATCACAGGCTCTATTCCCATCATCTTTCGCAATTCATCATTTGTCTTCCTCTCTCTTAATGATGCTCCACAAATCCACCGAACCATTCACATTTCCACCCTTTCCAGCCTTCGTTGCTGCTCTACGTTCATTACCCATGTCTCGCTCCCATAAATCATAACACTTCTCACACATGCAGCATACACCTTTCCCTTCAGCTTCAACGACACTCCCCTCCTCGTCAGCACGCCACTCAGTTCCCGAAACCTCTTCCATGCACATCTCACTCTTGCAACCGTTGCCGAGTCTGATCCACCTTCTCCATTCAGCATGTCTCCGAGGTAGCAAATTTTTTTCACACCTTCCAGCTTCACTCCGTCTCCAAATCCAACTCAACATTTCCTCCATCTGCAGCTCCCTCTGTGCACACCTTACACTTGAATGTAGCTGCCACACTGGTTAATGACCCTCTCAGACCACTACATTTTTATGAACCCACTCAGTAAACCAAATAATGCCAGCATGCCGGATATTATCAGGCAAAATTAATTCCATCTGCACTGAATCACAAGTGACATATATATATATATATATATATATATGTTTGAAGATGGGAAATTACCAATAAATTTGCCTTGATCATCTCACAATCGAAATATAGAAACCTCATTGCTGGGAAAAACTCACAGCCTGCTCGTCATTGGTGAGGGTACAATCAAGCTAATGAGATAGTTTTTGGAAAACTTTGCTTTTTATAGTTGCCCAAGCTCTTGGGCCATCTTTGGAAAGAAGCCTGGTGGTGGACTAAACTTTATTTAAACTGAAGTAGCCAACACTTCTAGTCATCTTACAAAGAGGAAGAATTTTTATGATCAATGGGAAATTGCTGATTATTATCGAAATAAATATTATTCCAGCACTAACTTCAAAACAATGTGGGAATGATGTTTTTTTCACAATGGATAAAGTTACCTTTTATAAACTTCTTTAACTCAACAGGGAAAAGCAAAGATATGCACCCAACTCAATAATTCTCAGTCAAATGGTACGGCTGGGCAATATCTATCATAAAAAAACCATCGATTTATGTTGCACTCATTCATGCTTCACATTTATTGCCCCCTGCCCCTCCGACAATGTAGATGGGGACATTAAAATATGCTCCGTATGAACGACTGATCATCCCTCCATGTATTTTTTTTGTACGCGATATTTCAAAAACCGTTGAACGTTTACCTTTCACATTGCAGGTATCTATTCTGCATGACATTATCTCAACCTGATTAGATCATGGCTGTGATTGGCTGAATTATGTTGTCATGGTAACCATCCCGGTAACTTGGTTTGTGTACGTGATATTTCAAAAACCTTTCAAGATTTAGCTTTCATATTACACAGCTCCATTCCTCATACCACCCAAAACGTGGAGGATCCAAAGTATCAACTCCTTGTCAAAATTATGTTGAGGGAGGGAGGTGGGGATGGGGTGGGTTGAGGGGTGTTGAGGTAAATTATAAGAGATTAAAAAATATCATCAGTGGATATAATTTGGGCTTGACGTAGAATTTCCTGAAACAGAACCGGCAAGAAGATTAAGTGCAACATTATTTCCCTTCAGAGTCGATTAAAAAGGTTGAAACATTATTTAAATCACACTCTGAAACTCCCATGAAGTTAAACCTGCCGTTTTCTCCAGAGTCCTACCTTTCCTTGTTTGAGGATGAATAATTGCAATATCATTGAAAGTTACAGGAAATTGTCAGACATTGTAACATAGAAAAGGGTTATTCAACTTGCAGCTTCTTCATATATATATATATATATATATATATATATATATATATATATATATATATATATATATATATATATATATATATATATATATATATATATATATATATATATATATATATATACATACATATATATATATATATATATATATATATATATATATATATATACACAGGGTGGTTCAGAAACCCTGGGCACATTTTGAAGAACGATACCTGCAACAAACAACTACGTTTATTATTGTTTTTTGGTCTAAAACAAAACATGATTCCTCGTAAATGGATGTGACCGCTTCAACACGCACAGGCATCACGTGATATGGATCGGGGTGAGCTTCCCTCACTGTGCTTCGTTTGTCTTTGCATTAATTCAGTTCATTGTGAATTAGACGCCCTAATATGACGGAGGATACCGTGAGACAGAAAATTTGCGCTGTGCGCTTGTATTCTGCATCTGGAAATTCGGCTGAAGTTCACAGACAACTTATCAAAGAATGTGGCGCCGACGCAATTGACAGATGAACCATCGGCAGAATAAACAAGCAGTTTGATGAAACCGGCAGGATTCTTCCAAAACAGTCACCAGGTAGGCCTCGTACTGTTCGAACTGAGGAAAGCAGAACGGTCATTCAACAACAACTCGACAGTAACACACCATTATCAACTCGTGGTTTATCAAACATCACCAACATAAGCCGATCATCGATTCGTAGAAGACTAAAAGACATCAATGCGAAACCATACATACCCAGATTAATTCACCAACTATCTGAGTAGGATTTTGACAGGCGTGTTGAGGTACGTGAGACATTGCTCGGGTTAATGGATGTGGACAATGATTTGCAGAACAGGATCTTGTCGTCAGATGAATCCAAGTTTACTTTATCTGGTTCTGTGAATCGTCATAACAGTGTGATATGAGCAGTAGACGACCCACGATTTACTGTTGAGCACAACGTCCAGTATCAGGCTAGTGTGTCCGTCGGGGCAGGCATTTCTAATGGAGGCATTGTAGGACCAATATTTTTCGAAGAAAATGTGAATGTAAAGGTCAGCTGTCCACCCAATGGGTGAAGTACATACATACAGACAAACACTTGCTCCATTATATATAGATGTATGTACACATATACCTATATATATATATATATATATATATATATATATATATATATATATATATATATATATATACACACACACCGGTACTGTATATTTAAAAAAAAAAAAAAAAAAAAAAAAAAAAAAAAAAATATATGTATATATATATATATATATATATATATATATATATACGCGGACATGCATGGCGATGACGTCATGACGTTCGCACATTAGGTTGGAACCCCAAATTACAGATACTAATTAGTTACTCTCAACCGCCTCCAGGACGACTCCATGTAGTGAGTGGATACCAGAGATAATGTTACCGTGTGGCAGGCGGTGCTTATCACTCTCAGTATGGTGCAGATACTAATATAGATATATATACTAGCAGAGGTACCCGGCTTTGCACGGGAGTGGGAGGAGGAGGGGAGGGGGAAGAGGAGGGGAGGGGAACGGGGGGGAGGGGGGAGGGGGAAGCGGGGGAGGAGGAGGGGAGGGGGAAGAGGAGGGGAGGGGAATGGGGGGGGAGGGGGAAGGGGGGGAGGGGGGGAGGGGAAGGGGGGAGGGAAGGGTGCGGGGGTGCCCAGGGGAAGAAGGGCCCCTCCCCTCCCCCTTCCCCCTCCCCCTCCCCCTTCCCCCTCCCCCTCCCCCCTCCCATCCCCTTCCCCCTCGTTCCCCTCCCCTTCTCTTCCCCCTCCCCTCCTCCTCCCCCTTCACACCAGGGGGGTTGACTCAGCCTGTCATCCCACCGAGGTCGGAAGTCGGAACTCATTGTCGTCAAATAAATGTAGCCTGTATGTTTCACTCTTTGTCACATGCCGTTGGTCCCATGTCAATCGGATGAAGTTGAAAAATTAACGTTACGAAGGTTCTCTGGGACGTACTGATTCCGAATAATGAAGTTGAAAAATTAACGTTCCGAAATACGCTAATTACGCTAACAGAAGCGCTGGAGGGAGCACTGCGCTCCCTCCCTTAGATTCCCTCCCTCTTCTGCTAGCGCTAATTACGCGTAACACACTAATTTTAAAACCCGAAGTTTTTTTAATTTTAAGGTGTGCTGTAGTCAGAAGCGCTAGAAGCGCTGCGCTCCCTCCCTTCGAATCCCTCTCTCTTCTGCTAGTGCTAATAATACGCTAATTTTAAAACCCGAAATTTTTTAAATGTTTATGTCTCCGTGACATTCCTGGGACCATCCCGAGTCGAACAGTACTTTCCGCTCGCAAATCCGTCCACGGGTTCTCGAGATCTTAGAGATCGTAGATACATCAGGATACAGACACAGAGGCCAACTCTACTTTATATATATAAGATACAGACTTGGCATTTAATATGGAATATATTTTTTGTGGGGGTGAACTACTTTTCAAGATGACTTAGAACCAAAAGTTCATTGGAATTATGTTGAAATTATTCTAGAGTTTGTTAATGTGACCTCTAAAAGAAACAAAAACCACATTTGACATTTCGAAGCAAATAAATTGATCCTTGAAAGTGATGTAAATTGATATCGAACTCAATTCACGGACAGTACTGTGTTAAACTTCTGTACGTTTTCCAGAAGTATGTCTTTATTTTGCACATTAGCCAAAAAAAATTTCAACAAAAACAAAAGCTAAATTATGACTGGGATTACGGACAGTAAAATTACAGTTCAGTACTTCGTGTAACCCCCACGAGCATTCACGAGAGCACGTACACGTCGAGGCATGCTGTTCATGAGATTTGCCAAGGCTTGGACAGGAATCGCTTGCCATGCAGTGACAATAGCCTGCTGAAATTCACGCACAGAGGTCGGCTGCTGGTCCAAGTGGTCGATTTGACGCGTTAATTCTGCCCACAAGTTCTCTATCAGATTCATATCCGGGGACATGGCAGGCCACTCCATATGTTCTACACCACGGTCAGCAATAAAGTGTTGGATCATGCGAGCATGATGAGGCCATGCATTGTCATCTTGGAAGACAAAGTTTCCTCGAAAGGCTGCACGAGCAAATGGAAGCAATGTTTCTTCCAGAATGACCCTGTACTTGAACTGGTTCAGGTTTCCATTCAGAACAACCAGGTCAGTTTTGCCCCCTGCATGAAAAGCAGCCCAAACGTTCACCCCACCACCTCCAGCTTGGACTCTTGGCACTATACAATCTTCGTTGCGGGCTTCATGCACTTGTCTGCGCACTCGGACGTGGCCATCTTGACGATAGACTAGAAATCTAAACTCGTCACTGAAGGTCACGTGATTCCAGTGTCCTGGCTGCCATTGACGGTGCTCTCTGGCCCACTGCAATCGGCGCTGGCTGTGTTGTCTGGTCAGGCGTGGCTTTCTCAGGGGACGCCTGGCACGATAGCCTGCTTGAACCAGTCGTTGGTTGACTAGCCTTCTGGATACAGGCACATTTGTCAGTTGCTGCCACTCAGCCCTAAGCCGATTAGCTGACTTGGTACGGCCATTGCAGACTAACCGGTGCAGCTGGCGATCATCTCTCCTTGTGGTTCTGCGTGGACGTCCTGGCCTCGGTATTGGAGTAGGGACACCCCTCTGAGCATTTCGTTTCAGGATCTTCGACACCTGACCTTGAGTGATGCCATACTGCTGAGCAATAGCATGCTGTTTCATGCCAGAATTTCGTAAAGCCACCACTCCATGACAAACAGCATTGTCAAGTTGACGGACCATCTCCAGAGGAAGTGACAATGACTTTTGTAGACGTGCAGCAGTTGTTTTCCACTAATACAGAACGCAACAACCCTTATATACCCTATTGTGAAGCCAATCGTCAAATGTACCTGTCCTTACATTTTGTCACGCCACCTGTGATATAATCCTGTTATTGACTTCTTGCTGCGAAAGACAATCAGTGACATGGTTCTTTCAACAAAGACATCACCGAAGGGTAAAAGAAACTCACCAGATTGATATACTGAGTTCAGAAAGTAAACCCAAGTCAAGAAAAAAAAAAATTCCATATTAAATGCCAAGTCTGTATATATATATCTATATATACACAAAGAATTAAGTTAAGCACCCCCCCCGTTTTTTTACAACCTCGCACATTACAAGTTTGTTGTCGTCAAAACAGTGTAATATACCCATGATATTGCTATATTTTCTGGAGAAGTGATATTATGGTCACATAAAAACATAACAATCATGCCGTTTTCAATATTTTATTCTGAATAATTAAAGGTGAAATTTTTTGGGAATTTTAGGCATATTTGCACCTCAATTTAAGTATGGAGCTATAGGTCCATCACGGACAGTGTGGATGACGTTTATGTTTTCTAACGTACAGTCATTGTTCTGAGAAGACCTCTAGCGATCTTTGCGTCAATAACGTGTGTAGGACCCACGTGATCGGATCACTGACTCAACCCTACGTCTCATAGACCCTGTAAGCCGTCGTATGCGTTGCTGTGGCAGGGTGTTCCATTCCCGATGTAATGCACGTTCCAATTCATCCAGATTGGCTATTGGAGGGACCATCTTCGCAATTTGTCGTCCCAACATGTCCCAAACGTGCTCGAGGGGGTTCAGGTCAGGACTGTACGCAGGCCAGGGGATGGTTGTCACAGCACCTTGCTCCAGCAAGGCTCGGACGCGTCTCGCATGGTGAGGCCTGGCGTTGTCATCCATGAAGATGGGTCTGCTGGCGAGGGTGTGGTCATCGAAGTGCGGGATTACGGTGGTATTCAGGATTTCCTCGGCATATCGCTCTCCGTTGAGGTTACCTCGCACAGTTATCAGGTCCAACTTACAGTCATGGGAGAAGCATCCCCAGACCATAATCGAGCCACCACCAAAGGGTACCGTTGGTTGAATGTTTTTAGGTGCATACGCGGTGTTTTTGTTGCGCCACACCCGAACACGCCCATCTGTCACGTACAGCAAGAACCGGCTTTCATCCGACCAATGAACTCGCCTCCAAGACCGGATGTTCCATCCACGTCGCGCTAGGCACCATGCCAAACGCTCCCTCTGATGTCGTTCGAGTAGCCTTGGACGCTTGATCACTCGTCTTGACCTTAAACCGGCCGATTTCAGGCGGTTCCTCACGGTACGGTGACATAGCCTTCTGTTGGGCAGCCAGTTGTCCTTCAGGAAATGGCTCGAGGCGAAGGGATATCGTCGCACCAGTCTCAAAAGCGCTCTATCTTGGCGGACTGTTGTCACGCGAGGTCTTCCAGACCTTGGGCGGTCCTTCACCGCATCCGTTTCCTGGTGTTTCTGCACCAACCGACTGATCACCGAATGGTGGTAACCAAACGTTCGAGCTACAGCTTTTCTGGACATTCCGGACTCGATCATGCCTATTATCCACCATCGTTCTCCGTCCGACAACCGTCTACGAGCCACCATTACGAGAAAATGACCATGTAACCCCCACACGAGCTCAGGCGTGACTTGCAATAACCCGTGATGATAGTGCATTTACAGAAAATCACGACCACGTGGATGATAACACGTGCTGCACGAGCGATGGGCGTCACAGATGAGTGCACTCATCTGCATTTCATCAATGGATAATTGCTAATGTCATACCAATCATTATTTGATCTCACATACCTTAGAATATATGCCAATGTATACATATACACAAAGAATATATATTAGGGGGTGCTTACCTTAATTCGTTGTGTAGGGGTGCTTAACTTAATTCTTTGTGTATATATACACAAAGAATTAAGTTAAGCACCCCCCCCCCCCCCGTTTTTTTACAACCTCGCACATTACAAGTTTGTTGTCGTCAAAACAGTGTAATATACCCATGATATTGCTATATTTTCTGGAGAAGTGATATTATGGTCACATAAAAACATAACAATCATGCCGTTTTCAATATTTTATTCTGAATAATTTAAGGTGAAATTTTTTGGGAATTTTAGGCATATTTTCACCTCAATTTAAGTATGGAGCTATAGGTCCATCACGGACAGTGTGGATGACGTTTATGTTTTCTAACGTACAGTCATTGTTCTGAGAAGACCTCTAGCGATCTTTGCGTCAATAACGTGTGTAGGACCCACGTAATCGGATCACTGACTCAACCAATCACTTTTTTTCGCTTTGATCACTCAATTTCATCAATGGATAATTGCTAATGTCATACCAATCATTATTTGATCTCACATACCTTAGAATATATGCCAATGTATACATATACACAAAGAATATATATTAGGGGGTGCTTACCTTAATTCGTTGTGTAGGGGTGCTTAACTTAATTCTTTGTGTATATAAAGCAGTAAAGTATGTTTGTTTGTTTGTCCTCTTATAACTCGAGAACTACTCATCGCAGAGAAAAACCAAAGGCATATTCGGAATCAGTACGTCTCAGAGCAACTACAGCACACCTTAAATTTTTAAAAACTTCCGGTTTTAAAATTAGCGTATTAGCGCAGAAGCGCTAGCAGAAGAGGGAGGGAATCGAACGGAGGGAGCGCAGCGCTCCCTCTAGCGCTTCGCAGCGCCAGCGCTTCTGTTAGCGTAATGGTGCACAGGCGGTTCTCACTCTTGCGCATGCGCAAATGCGCTGTTCCGATGCTTCATGTTTCTGCAAAGACTTTGGCGCATGCGCAAATGACGACACATGGGCCACTGTATGTTCGTTTAATACGTACGCGATTTGATGGGCGGGGCGTATGGCGTTCATGAAATGGTCGAATGCGGAAGTGCTTGAAGCCGTTGCGAGCGACTCGCACGATCTCTTGTCATGTCCACAAGATTATCACAGAGACGTGCAGCTTGCAGCATTACGAGGTATGATCGAGACCTAACTTTTGAGACCAGTCCCAGCCTTCTAGGCCCCGTAGTTGGTTCAGACGACCCCGACAAAGGACGTGTTGGATTTTATCGCGAGCCGATTCGAGCGCCGACGTGCCGGCGAACAAAACCAGTCATATCCTTTTAACGCGTGGTTCGATGTTTACAAAATAAACTTTTTCTTGAAGGGCTGAACCGTGCGCTCACAACAATACCGAGTTTGACCCTGGGAGAGCCGTTTTGCGCCGGCAAAGGCGCCCTGTTTTCCGTGATGACCATGTCGTGCTGCATAGATTACCATAAATTACTAGTACCCGACTGCAAAGCCGCAATGAGTCGGCGAAGCCAAAGCCTCTTGCCACTATTTTACCCATCACTATGGCATCAGTAGGTTAGGTAGTTGGTAGTAGGTAGGTAGGTAGTTGGTAGTAGGTAGGTGTAGTAGGTACCGTACCTGGTAAGACTTGGTAAAAGAGAACAGCAGACAGTCCTCCCCAATACCTGCATACCTCTTGCCACTATTTTACCCATCACCATGGCATCAGTAGGTTAGGTAGTTGGTAGTAGGTAGGTAGGTAGTTGGTAGTAGGGAGGTGTAGTAGGTACCGTACCTGGTAAGACTTGGTAAAAGAGAAGAGCAGCCAGTCCTCCCCAATGGCAATACCTGCATACAATAAATGTCACAAGAAGCTTAAGGAAGTAACTATACGATGTGCTAGCTTAAGGCCTATTTTTAACTGGGCTTCACATACATTTTCACAGTATGTGTGTAGTCTTCTAACTTCAGTCGCTGTCAGGGCTGGTTCTCTGACTCTCCGGGCACTGCGGCTTCCTCCACCAGAAGAAGTTAGCTTGCAGTGATTAATTCGGTGAATTCCGTCTCAGCTTCGGATATTTCCGGCCGTGAAAAACTATCCGTATTTCTAAACTAAATATGTAAACCGCTTATACCGTATTTCTGGCCGTGAAAAACTATCCCCTACGGCCGCGAGATTTCTAAAAAATAATTATTGGTCAATGTTAGAATATTTGACGCCGTTTTCACCCTCCGAAACGCGTAATAAGCTTTAAAAAAATATTTTTTCAAATGCTCGAATCTCATTGGTTCTGGTGTTTGATGACGATTTTCGTTGAAGATAACGAGGTTGGTCTTAACGTATTTTAATTACTAATTAGAGGTTTCATGAGATTGTGAATCAAAGAACGACGGGTGAAACAAACTCCTATTGAACTTTTTCGCAATTGTTTTATGCAAACTTCCGCATCCGGTCGATGGCTGTCTCCAGCACTCCATCCAGTGAGTGATTTCATTTTAGAAATATTTTTTCAAATGCTCGAATCTCATACCGTATTTCTGGCCGTGAAAAACTATCCCATACGGCCGCGAGATTTCTAAAAAATAATTCTTCGTCAATGTTAGAATATTTGACGCCGTTTTCACCGTCCGAAACGCGTAATAATATTTTTTCAAATGCTCGAATCTCATTGGTTCTGGTGTTTGATGACGATTTTCGTTGAAGATAACGAGGTTGGTCTTAACGTATTTTAATTACTAATTAGAGGTTTCATGAGATTGTGAATCAAAGAACGACGGGTGAAACAAACTCCTATTGAACTTTTTCGCAATTGTTTTATGCAAACTTCCGCATCCGGTCGATGGCTGTTTCCAGCACTCCATCCAGTGAGCGCTTTCATTTTAGAAATATTTTTGCAAATGCTCGACTCTCATTGGGTCCGGTGTTTCGTGACGCGTTTTGTTGAAGATGACCAGGCCCGTGCGGGCCGATGTTGGTCTTAAATTATTTTATTAATACATCGGAGGTGCATAAGATTGTGAATCAAACGACTACGGGTGAAAGAAACTCCTAATGAACGTTTTAAATTTGTTATGCATACTTCCGCCTCCGCAAGATGGCTGCGCCCACTGCGCTTCGGATTCTTGAGCCAAGGCATAATCAGGTTTTCAACATAATACGTACTCGTTTATTGACAACACCGGCTTCGCCGGCTATAATATATTACCGGCGGCGCGTTCCGTGACGTCACGGCTCACTTAATTGCAATTATCTCTGGGATTCCTTGGCCGCATCGTACCAACTTCTATATATATAAAGCAGTAAAGTATGTTTGTTTGTCCTCTTATAACTCGAGAACTACTCATCACAGAGAAAAACCAAAGGCATATTCGGAATCAGTACGTCTCAGAGCAACTACAGCACACCTTAAATTTTAAAAACTTCCGGTTTTAAAATTAGCGTGTTAGCGCAGAAGCGCTAGCAGAAGAGGGAGGGAATCGAAGGGAGGGAGCGCAGCGCTCCCTCTAGCGCTTCGCAGCACCAGCGCTTCTGTTAGTGTAATTAGCGTATTTCGGAACGTTAATTTTTCAACTTCATTATTCGGAATCAGTACGTCCCAGAGAAACTTCGTAATGTTAATTTTTCAACTTCATCCGATTGACATGGGACCAACGGCATGTGACAGAGAGTGAAACATACATGCTACATTTATTTGACGACAATGAGTTCCGACTTCCGGGTTCGTGCCGCCAACCCTGTTGGGCGCCTCTTGCGGCACACAGGGAATTACCAGTGAACTGGTACTCAATTTGCCGACCTCGGTAGGATGACAGGCTGAGTCAACCCCACTGGTGTTAAGGGGGAGGAGGAGGGGAGGGTGAAGAGGAGGGGAGGGGAACGGGGGGGGGAGGGGGAAGGGGGGGGAGGGGAGGAGGGGGGAGGGGGGGGAGGGGGGAGGTGAAGGGGGGGAGGGGAGGGGGGGAGGGGGGAGGGGCCCTTCTTCCCCCGGGCAACCCCACACCCTCCCCTCCCCCCCTTCCCCTCCCCCCCTTCCCCTCCCCCCTGTTCCCCTCCCCTCCTCTTCCCCCTCCCCTCCTCTTCCCCCTCCCCTCCTCCTCCCCCCCCCCCTCCCCCTCCCCTCCCCCCTCCCCCCCCGTTCCCCTCCCCTCCTCTTCCCCCCCTCCCCTCCTCCTCCCCCACCCGGCAATGCCGGGTACTTCTGCTAGTATATATATATATAGATATATATACACATTATATATATATATGTAAAGTGTAACCTTTTGACCTTTTTTTTTTTTGTATGCATAATCGAGGCTCGTGTAAGAGCTAACACATTGAACATGAAAAACATGCACAGACACAAAAAAACATGCCATGAAGGGAGTGGGAGACAAGAGGGGGAGAGAGGGAAGCACACAAGCACAACAACAGAAGAGAACAGGGATGCTGGTCGATCTGTGGAAGGGGGTGGTCTGGGGGAGGAGGGAGGGGTACACTGTACAAAGCAAATTAACACTTCTAGGAACCCCAGGAAAGAAGCTGGGGATTCAAAGAGGTGGATTTGGGGCGTTTTAACGGGGGTAGAAAAGATCAAGGTTTTGGATGGGGGAAGACAAGAGATGGTGGTGAATAGGTGTTTTATAGACCTGGAGGGAGGAGTGGGATTCAAGTGAGTGAGGGAGTTTGTTCTGGAGGTGGGAGTAAAGAGGAATGAAAGAGTGAAGGTGAGCAGAGAGTCTTGATTTTGGCAGTTTCACCAGAAGAAGGTTGCCGGCAGATTTTGTGCATCCTGTAGGAATATTTGGGAGACAGAGCACAGGGGGAGCAAGGCCGGAGAGGAGTCGGTAGAAGACAGAAAGACCACCAACCTGCCTGCGGTGAGAGAGAGAGAAAGGCTCTCAGAATCAGCTTCATCGCGGGAGATTCCAATGAGTCTGAAAGCTTTGGTTTCAACTGTGTGAAGCCGAGCTCGGTGTGAGGCAGGAGCACTAGTCCAGAGTGGAGAGCAGTATTCCATTGTCGAAATATTAACGATTAACGATTTAGAAATATTATCGAAAAATATTAAATATTAACGAAATATTCACGAAAAGATTTATCGAAATATTAACGTCTCTTTGTGTGAAACAACATTAACTGAGAAGGCAGGTATTTCTTGCAAATTCAAAATCAGAACTACACACAGCCTATAAGTCCTAGCTACTGGCACCCCAGCATCACATCCGTCTCATGAAATGTGTGTAATCTTACCCTTTCAACGTTGTGGGCATCTCCTTTGATGATAGGCCTCAAATTATGGGCGGATTAGCAGCCTCTCTGATTTTTACTGCTTTTCCCCCCAAGTCCAAATCCCGCAGCCATCCAACTCTCCCCATAAACTCCAGGATGCTTGTTTTTTTTTCTTTGTTTGTTATTGCCTCTGCCACCAAAGGTGGATGATCTATTTGTTTTTATGTTTACATTTTTGTTTATGTTTGTATTTGTTTATGTTTTGTTTGTATGTATTTGTTGTTTTGTTTGTATGTTTGTATGTTTGTTTATATGTTTGTTTGTATTTGTTTTGTATTTGTTTGTTTGTTTGTATTTGTTTATGTTTACATTTTTGTTTATGTTTGTATTTGTTTATGTTTTGTTTGTATGTATTTGTTGTTTTGTTTGTATGTTTGTATGTTTGTCTGTTTTGTTTGTATGTTTGTATGTATTTGTTTTGTATTTGTTTATGTTTGTTTGTATTTGTTTATGTTTACTAAAACATGTTTTTTACCCAAGCGTGTGTTTGTCTCTCTATCTATTTGTTTGTGAACAGGATATCTCAAAAAGTTGTCGACGGATTCGGATGAAATTTGTTGGACAGTTTGTGTGACAAGGACAAATTGATTTGATTTTGGTGAAGTTTTGTATCCGGATCTGGATCAGAGAATTTCTCTCAGTGATTCTTCACCAATGAGGGTTCGGGCTAAAATAGATTAAATACCAGGATATCTCAAAAAGTTGTGGACAGATTCGGATGAAACTTTGTGGACAAGTTGGGTGTGTGACTAGGACGACTTTATTAGATTTTGGTGAAGATCCGAATACGGATCCGGATATGAGAATTTAAAAAATTTACAAATGTTTCTTCTACTCGTTGTATTTAGAAGTGATTCAGAGATGGTTTGTGGAGACGGATAAACAAGGGATGCAGGTGTGGGAGAACACAAGGATGGATACATGAGGAAAATGGACAAGATGGATACATGAGGAAAATTTTGAGAAGGGTGGGGGTGGTTTAATGGGTGTCGAAAAGATCATGGCTTTGGATGGGGGATGACCTGAGATGGTGGTGAACAGCTGTCCCGGAAAGAAAAATTGGATTGAAGAGTGTGTGGAAGGTGGTTCCGCAGGCAGGAAGAGAGAGGAATTAATGAGTGGAGGTGTGCAGTGGTTGGATTTAGGCTGTTTAACTAGGAGGGGAGTTGCTGGTGGACTTTGTGCCTCCTGCAGATACTTAGGGGGGAAAGGGGATGGGGTCGGGGGAGTGGGGCAGAGCACAGAGAGTACAGAGAGTGCAGAGAGTACAGAGAGCGCAGAGAGCACAGAGAGCGCAGAGAGCACAGAGAGCGCAAGGGCAGAAATGAGGCGGAAGAAGACAGAGAGACCATCGACCTGTCGGTGAGGATGAAGTGATAGGCCCATGGACTCAGCTTCATTGTGAAACATTTAGATTTTATCTAAATTGTTTAGGTTTTATCTAACTGTGGCCTGATTGATCCACAATCAGGTCATTGGCTTTTTTCCCTATGCCCACCTCGCTATTTCATGAGCTGTATAAAATAATAAACTCGTATGAGGAGGAGCCAATTAAATTAAAGCAATATGCATGACGTTGTTTGCACGAACTTGTTAAGCTGTCGATCCATTAAACTTTAATTGAATGTTATCTGAAGTTACATCACGTCTGCTGCATTTATTTATGTTGATTTTACACACCCCAGGATATTCCACCATTTGTTTTCACACATAATGTTTGTTGCCACCCATATCTCATAATAGAGGAGCATCTGTGTCTAAATAATAAGTGGGTTTTATAAGGCACAAGGATTTAGAACCCATTTCAAATGCCACTCAAACTTTAGGATGATGAATACAACAGATGCACTCTGGTGTTTTATACGGATCGCACGATCTTCTTTAATTTTTAACATTTCTTTTTCATATACTTAATTATTTCATTTTGTATATGTATATTTTAACATTCTCAACTCGTTACTTCTCTTCTTCTACTGCCTCTTCTCCCTCTTCTTTTTCTATCTCTTATACTCTTCCGGCTGTTGGCTTAGCGGTCAGGGTGCTGGCGTGGGATCCTAGGATCCTGGGTTTGAATCCCGGTCGATCGGTGAATTAACGCCAGGGGGGTTGACTCAGCCTGTCATCCTTCCGAGGTCGGCAAATTGAGTACCTGTTCACTGGTATTTCCCTGCGTGTCGCAAGAGGTGACCGACAGGGTTGGCGGCAGGAAGGGCATCCGGCCATAAAACATTGCTTCAAAACGGGGACCACAATGCCCGAAAAAGGCCAACCCCTGCTCTGCGGGGGGAAATGGCCTCTAAAGGTGGTTCTGTACTCTCTGGCTCTTCTCCTTCATCTTGATATTCTCTTCTTCCTCTGATTCTTCTCCACTTCTTCTCCATTACAAACACATCCTTTGCCTCACTGCCATTCTCTGGTCTCCTTTGGTATGTGGTTTTTTTTCCCACACCTTGTGCTTGTTAACTCAACTGTACTGAACCCTCCAGCGTACGTCATCTGTCGTCGTTGTCTGTCGTCTGTCGTCCGTTAACTTTTCGACGTTAACACTCCAGCGTCCACAAATATCAACCGATTCTGATCAAACTTGACATGCAGCATCCTTACACCAAGGAACAGGTTGGTATTCCATTTCAGCCCGATCCGTTGAAAAATGGCGGACATAGGCGACCATTTTGTTTTTGGTCATGAAAATGACGTTAACACTCTAGCGTCCACAAATATTAACAGATTTTGATCAAACTTAGAATGTTTAACCCTTACCACACAAGGTAGGTTGGTATTACATTCCAACCCGATCGGTCACAAAATGGCCGCCATAGGCCGCCATATTTTTTTCAGCTCCAAAACGACGTTAAGACTTTTCACGTCCACAAATATTTATGGATTTTGATCAAACTTGGTGTCTGAGACTCTTACCACACAAGGTAGGTTGCTATCGCATGTCAACCCGATCTGTCACAAAATGGCCGCCATAGGCTGGCATATTTTTTCAGCTCTGAAACGATGTTAACAATCTAGCGTCCACATATATTGACGAATTTTCATCAAACTTGGCATGTGAGACCCGACCTACTTTAAAGTTGTCCAGTCAGTTCAGTTGAGTTCTACTTCCCTGGAAGCTCTAGTTTTACAATACAATCACAGGGATTGCATAATTGCTCTTGAGGCATCAAGAGTGTGAATTATGGCAACCTTTTTTGGTGTGATAAAAGGAACACGAATATCAATCTGTATGAGATGCAAAATCAGGAATAGGATGTCCTTGATCATTGAAGGTAGAATTAGAAACAAAACAATCTGCAAATAGCTAAGCCTTAGCCATAGGTGAAGTAACAACCTCGGGTCCATGAAATAGAGGAGGTGTAGAAGATTTATTGCGGTTGAGTACACTGTTGGCAATCCGCCAAAAGTCCCAAGAGCCAGTGGCAATGCAATGGAATTGAGTGGCAATGGAATTGGCTACAGAATCTACAAGGATGATTGCTGCTTGGCATCCTCAAGAACTCTCTTACAGATGGTACTAGCTTTGCGGAACAGACATTTGGACTCCAGAGACCCTTGCACATGGTACTGAGTGAAAAAAGTAGTTGTGATGAGCAATTGCTGATGCCTAAGCTGGAGTAAACCATGGATGGGAATGAACCTTCACTTGATAGATATGTGAGGGAATATACAGTAAGTATCCATACTAGTGGAATTCCATTGGGATATTTCCTCAGCAGCCATATCCAGACCAAGAGTTATTTCTGAGGTCCGGGGCAATTTTTTTTTTGCAAGAAATTAATGAAGTCCATCCCAATCAGCCTTGTCTGCAGAGCAGGAGGACTGCACTGTAAATGGTGATGCCACGTCCCAATCCCTCACATTCACCTTGATGACCTCATTGCCATTAACCAACCCTCTGAGGTACCAGGCCTGTGCAACACTAGCCTGCACGGGCCATACTCGACCCAATGGCAGCTCTTGCCTGGCTCAAGTCCTTACTTGCTCCCCATTGTTGTGTGAGTCCCGGTATTTATATTTGGCACCATAGTGGATTATTTATTTTCATTGTACATCAGTGCATGTTCCTTCCTATTTGTCTGTCCTTTGAGTACCTGGTCTGTCACCTTTATTTATTATACGTCTTGTATACCTACAGTACATCCCTGTATTCTCTTTTAATGAACCCATTTTAATTTAAGAGACGTTTTCCCGTCTTTTGCCTTCCACGCATTGCACCGCCAAGATCGGCTTTGTTTGGATGATGCTTGGGGAATCTCAGTGTAAGATTGAACGTAGTATCTTGAGCAACATTTTGATCCTTCCCTCGCGGTTTTATACAGAGGAGTAAGGTAATTGTTTTACTCTGTCTGCCTGTCTAGCAGTCAAACAAAATTGAAAATCATTCCGATCAGGAATGTTACTGTTTTTAGGGACGTCATAAAGGATACAAACAACAGGCACGAATAACTAATTTACCAGTTATGTAAGGTGGTGTACAAGAATTCAACTGCGGTAAACTTCCGGGGGAAAAACTTTTTTTTCTACAGCCTTCAAAACTTTAATTTTATTTCACTTTAATTTGAACACACAAATCGCCTGGTTGGCACTTCCAAAAACCTCCAGTTTTGCAGTATTTAGACAAAAATATTGCTGCATTTTATGCCATCTTGCCTAATCAAATTTCCTGCTTGTGTTCTCGGCGTCGGAGAATATTGAGATCCAGAAAAAATCGTGGCTCGTAGGAAATATAGATTGTGGTTGGAAATGCAAAGCAAGAGTTGGAAACGCCATTCTCATGTACCCTTTTCAAGACTGCGTGGGATAAGGTGTTCCATAAAGTTTCTAGTTCTTTCTATTTTGAATGTCGTCAACTCATTGCTCATATTTTCTCGTTTGGTTAGATGTTTGAGCTTCTTTAGTTTTTAGTTTGTGGTGTTTACAGATCGGTGGATATAGGCCTATATTTTTTGGCCGTTTGTTCTATTATTTTGACTTTTACGTCACTGCCTCTAGTGCAGGTAGGTGACCTTGTACAAATTATTTCTTTTTAGCATAAGAGTGTTGGATTTTCGAGAATAATGAGCCGACAGGGTTTTGGAACATTGGCAGAGGGTTTCAGCAGGTCCAGTAAGGTCTCCACCATTTCAGGATTTTTACCCCAAATAATGGGACCGGTTTGTTGAGAAGGGACTTGGAATCTCTGGATCTTATATTCCAATTGACCCATTGACTATATGGGTTCATTGTATCGTATTATTAAATGTTCTTCTTTATTTTACAGGTGGATTATCTCTGTCCACACCTAGGTTAGAAACTGTGGTTAGAAATGTTTACAAATTTGTCCAATTCCTCTTGACTGCCGTGACATTGAACTTCAGGTATTTGTTGTCCTTTCGGCGTAAAGTGAGTCTTGTTTTGTTCAAGGAGGAAAAATCATCTGGAACCTTTTTGGTTCCCTATATTTACTCCCACCAGGGAGTAATGCATTCGATCGTGTCCGTCCGTGTGTGTGTTCGTGTGTTTGTGAACAAGATATCTGGAAAAGTTCTGAACGGATTTGGATGAAAGTTGGTGGGATGGTTGCCCTTGGGATAAGGAAGAATTGATTAATTTTTGGTGAAGCTCAGGATATTATTCCGGATCCAGGAATTTTTTGAAGGATTTTTTACCATTGGAAGATAGGGCTCAGCAGCGGCCACCCACCGCGGGAGTATGCGCTCTACTGAGTGGCGTTCTAGTAAGATCTGTTATCCCTTTGAATAAGTTCTTGTTTCTAATTTTTCTAACCCAGTCATATTAGAATGGTTTGTCCACAGAGGGAGATATGGTGCCCCCTGCCGTGCAGAATGACTATTTTATTGCGGAACTTTTCTGATGAGATTAAGCAACAGCAGCTCTTTCAAGAATCAGCTAAGCGGAAGGTTCATGAGGTGGCTGTAGCTGAAGTTTATGATCTACAAGGAATCAACTGATCGTGCTGCATTTGCCAAGCTCTTGCATGGGCTTCTACAGTTTTGTCAGAAATATAAGTAGGAATTGAAGACTCCATTATCATCAAGGAAAGTCTCACTCTGAAGCCTTGAAATCTTGGTGGAATAATGAGGGTTCTGGAATAGATTGGTTGGCTGTTGAGGTTTTCCTGGAATTCTGAGGAGGGCTAGAACCTCATCTTTATGCTGGAATGACGGATGCTTTCTCGGAATGGCTGTAACCCATTTTCTCATGACAAGCTGCTTTGTCTCTTATATTTGAATCTAATGATCTAACAAACCAAAAAGAACAAAAAAAATCAGCTTCCAGCGCATTTTTATGTCTCCGCCCCGAAGGTGGCCGGAGGCATTATATTTTCGGGTTGTCCGTCCGTACTTGCGAAACCTCATTTTTCTCAGCAACCACATGTCCGATTGAGGCTAAACTTTCAGGGTAGGAGTGACACCCATGCAGAATGTTTCTATGATAATTGTGACGTCATAGGTCACGTGGTATGGCAGCTATCTTTGATTAAACGCAAATAATTTAAAAAATATTTCTCCAAAACCGCTGAATGGAAAAATTTTAAACTTGGCACATTGTCAAGTACTCCCAATAGGGAACAAAAACATCAAAATGATGACATCATAGGTGAAGTGGTATACCAGCCAAAAATGCTTTCATCAAATTCCTTATCCTAAAAATCTGAAATTGCATGCACTTGATTTATGACATATTTGCATTGAAATATGAAATTTATGACATCATAGATCACATGGTTTGGCAGCCATATTGGATTTAACCTAAAACCTTAAAAAACATCTTCTCCCAAACCACCAAATCGATTGACTCGAAACTTTACATGTGTCATTGACGAGGCATGACGATTACAAGATGATCACGAAAACATAATTGGTCGCATGGTGTGCAGCCATATTGGATTGAAGGAAAATTTTAAATAATCATATCTTTGAAACTGCTAACCCTATCGGTGAAAATTTTTACAAATATCATGTAACAGCACTGTTGCATATAGTTTGAAAATGATGATGTTGTAGGTCACGTGGTTTGGCAGCCATCTTGGATAGAAAAACGAACCTGATCCGATCAACACTAAACTTCACAAACGTGGTCCCCTACCCATACTAACGTATGCCTAGCGTACATTTTTTAAGGTCATATGTCACGTGGTATGGCAGCCATATTTGCTTGAAAGCTGATATTTAAAAAAAATCCCTTCTCTGCTTCATTAATCGATGTGAAACCTGTCCTGTCCGTTAAAAATGTAATACTTGAAAACAGTTGAAGGGATTTAAATCAAACTTGTTTATTTTTAGGACAGTGAATGTGGGTATCTACCCATTGTGGGACTATGCGGAGGCATATTGGCGACACAGTCGCATTGCTCTAGTTTAATCTGTGCTGTATTTGGCACCGATTTCAAAATTGTGGAGAAGGAAGTGTCACGGCAGTACAATTTATACAGGTACTACCGGAAAGTATCCACGGTGACCAGTGTAATTCTTTTCTGGGTAGATAAATGTCTGACAATATCCCTATGGTATGAGAGCTTCACCGTTATGCAAAAACGCGGAGCATTCCAAAGGTGCACTTATCACTGGATCGGGAGAAATATTTTTATCACGATAATCATGCTTATTTATTTGAAACATAGTTCTCGTTAGGTTTTGGGAGGCAGTTTGTGAGTATGAGCAGCATGCTTTATAACTCTGCTGAATGTTTTATTAAGATTAATAGCTGTCTTGCAGGTTCCATTACATTTGGAAGAGGAATCAGACAAGGATGTCCATTATCAAACCAGTTATATTCACTCCGTATTGAACCTTTCCTCTGCTTGCTCAGGAGAAAGATGATGTGGATGATATTGGAACAAAATGCTCTTATGGTCAGCATATCTGTTTATGCTGACGATATTTTGTTTTTTACACCATGTTCGGCTGGTTTGTGGTAGTTGATGGTTTTTGAAGTGATTTACTTTGCTGCTTCATCAACTAGGATTAATTGGAACAAATGCACAGGGTAAATTGCCAGATTCTTGGAAGTGGAAACATTTCCACCACTTTTTCAATACTTCAAGTAAAGGCATGTAACTATGAAGTACCATGGAATTTGCCTGAGTGCTATAAATTCGACTGACCTTGATGTAAGAGCATCCATAGAGCATCGTGTAAGAGCACGAGGATTGTTGTACATGCTGCGTATGTGTGCTTCTCAAACATATATATACAGTCACGTGAAAAAGTAAGAACACCCCATGCAAAGTTTTGACTTTTTCAACATATTTCAACATACAGCCATTTGATTTTCAATTCAACAATATTGAAAGATAAAGGTGATAGAATATAACAAATATCATGAAACATATACATTTTGTAGTCCATTGTATAATTTAAATAAACATAAATGCAAATTTTGCATGTGGAAAAAGTAAGTACACCCTACATTTAACACTACTTCAAATACCTAAAATTAGAATCAGGTGCACCAGCTCAGGTGCAAATGATTAGAACATCGTTGGAGAGGATCTTGGAGGAACCTGTCTTATTTAAACCTCAGACATTTAGTTTGGTTTGCTCTTTGTTGTTGAAGTGTGCGGCGTCACCATGCTCAGATCAAAAGAGCTCTGAGGCCTTCAGAAAGAAGGTTATAGATGCCTACGAGTCTGGGAAGGGATTTAAAAAGATCTCCAAACAATATGAAATCAATCATTCGACTGTCCGAAAGATCATCTACAAGTGGAGAAGATTCCAAACAACTGCCAACTTGTTCAGGCCAGGCCGCCCCAGCAAGTTCAGCCCGAGAGCAGACCGCAAGATGCTGAAAGAAGTCTCTAAGAACCCCAGAATGTCATCACAGGACCTACAGGTAGCTCTTGCCACTGTTGATGTCAAAGTGCATGAGTCTACCATGAGAAAGAGGCTGCACAAATTTGATCTACATGGGAGGTGTCGCAGGAGGAAACCTTTGCTGTCCTGAAAGAACATCAGGGCAAGACTAAAGTTTGCCAATGAACACCGAGGCAAAGACCAGCACTTCTGGAACAATGTGCTCTGGACAGATGAGTCAAAGGTAGAGCTATTTGGCCACAGTACCAGAAGACATGTTTGGCGAAAACCAAAGACATCATTTGACCACAAGAACCTGATGCCAACTGTAAAGCATGGTGGTGGAAATATTATGGTTTCGGGCAGCTTTGCTGCATCAGGGCCTGGGCAGCTCACCATCATATAATCCACAATGAATTCTTCATTGTACCAGAGGGTGCTTGAGGATAATGTGAGGCCATCTGTCTGAGAGTTGAAGCTCAACCGAAGGTGGACCTTGCAACATGACAATGACCCTAAACATACCAGTAAATCCACCAAGGAATGGCTGAAAAGAAAGAAATGGAGGGTTTTGGAATGGCCAAGTCAAAGCCCGGATCTACATCCCATCGAGATGTTGTGGGGGGATTTGAAACGAGCTGTGCATGCAAGAAACCCCTCAAACATCACACAGCTGAAAGAATTCTGCATGGAGGAGTGGGCAAAAATTTATCCCAGTCGATGTCAGAGACTGGTAGACAGTTATAAGAAATGCCTACTTGAGGTTGTTTCTGCCAAAGGGGGCAATACCACCTATGAGAGCCAAGGGTGTACTTACTTTTTCCACATGCGAAATTTGCATTTATGTTTATTTAAATTATACAATGGACTGCAAAATGTAAATGTTTCATAATATTTGTTATATTATATCACCTTTATCTATCAATATTGTTCAAATGAAGATCAAAAAGCTGTATGTTGAAATATGTTGAAAAAGTCGAAACTTTACATGGGGTGTACTTACTTTTTCACATGACTGTATATACTATATACAGGGTGAGCCAGAAATATGGTCATTTTTGAAATTTGTGTGAAGGAAATAAAAAATTGTATTTCAAAATAAATTCATTCATGGTATTGAAGTACATAACATGCATTTTTATTATTTTTATTTTTTACTGATTTAGTTTTGCAGAAGTGTGCCCCATGACGTGGTTTTAGCAAGATGGTGCAACCTCCCACACCACCAGAGTGTCCATGACTACTGCAAGGGCGCTCTTTCCAATGCATGTCATTTCCAGAAACGGCAATATTCCATGGCCAGCGAGCTCACCCGATTTGACGACATGTGATTATTTATTGAAGTCATATCTAAAGGACAAAGTGTATGTTAACCGTCCACAAACTCTTCATGAACTTAAGGAAAACATCAGACGCGAAATCAATTATATTGACGTGGCCATGTTGCAGAACGTCATGAATAATTGCCGTCCAAGATTTTTTTCTTTTTTTTTCCGTATACTGAATCGAGGCTCGTGAAAGAGCTAACATTTATTTCACAAACAAATCAACCAGACAAACAAGATATATAAAAAGAGGGAGCGGAAGACAAGATGGGGAGAAAAGGGGAAGCACACAAACATAACATTTGAGAGCAGGGAGATGTGTGGGAGGGAGAGGGCTTGGGGGGAGGAGGCGTGGGAAGGGGCGGGGGGGGGGGGGGGTGGGAGAAGTATAAAACACAAGGACTTCCAGGACAGAAGTTGGTATTTCAAGAAAGTGGATTTGGGGTGAAATTAGCAGGGGTAGAAAAGATCAAGGTTTTGGATGGGGGAGGATAAGAGATGGTGGTGAACAGCTGTTTTAAAGACCTGGAGGGTGGAGTGGGATTGAAGAGAGTGAGGGGGTTTGTTCCAGAGGTGGGAGAAAAGAGGAATGAAGGAGTGAAGGTGAGCAGAGAGTCTTGATTTTGGCAGTTTAACCATAAGAGGGTTGCAGGCAGATCTTGTGCGACCTGCAGGAATATTTGGGGGACAGAGCCCAGAGAGAGCTGGGGGGGGCAAGGCGAGAGAGGAGTCGGGAGAAGACGGAAAGACCACCAACCTGCCTGCGGTGAGTGAGTGAAAGGCCCTTGGAGTTAGCTTCATCACGGGAGATTCGAATGATTCTGAACGCTTTGGTTTCAACAGCGTGAAGACGAGCTCGGTGTGAGGCAGGAGCACCAGCCCAGAGGGGAGAGCAGTATTCCATTGAGCTGCGGATGAAAGCCTTGTATGTGGTGAGGAGCTCAGGTGTGCCAAGGAAGGACTTCGCACGACGGAGGATGCCCTGTCGGCGACTGGCTTTGGAGGCCAGATTTGAAATGTGGTTTTCCCAGGAAAGATCATGGCAGATAGTGAGACCCAAAAGCTTGAGTGACAGAACTTCTTGGAGAGGATTATTCAGAAAGTGGATGGGAGGGTTGTCCAGTTGGTCTTTTCGGAGAGACATCGTAAGAGTGTGAGATTTGTCAGGATTGAAAGACATGTTCCACTTGTTTGCCCAGTCTGTGATTTTGTCCAGGTCTGCAGAGAGTGAGGAGGCTGCAGACTGCCGATCTGACGGATGAGGAATGGAGCGGCAGAGAGTGGAGTCATCAGCAAAGAGATAGAGAGGATTTTCAAGAGAGTCAGAGAGATCATTGATGAAGACCAGAAAAATCACAGGGCCCAGAACACTGCCTTGGGGAACTCCAGCCTGAACAGGAAGAGGAGATGAGAGAAACCCATTCAGGGCCACACGTTGACTACGACTCGAGAGGAAGTCCGCCAGCCATGCGTGGAGATTTCCATGGATACCAAAGGAGGAGAGTTTGGTGAGCAGCGCGGGGTGCCAGACCGTATCGAAGGCACGTGATATGTCAAGGGAGACAGCTCTCATTTCCTGTTTGGCATTGAGGACCTCCATCCATTGTTGAGAAAGCAGAAGCAGCATGTCCAGAGAAGAGTGACCAGGTCTGAAACCAAATTGATGAAAGCTGATAATTTGATAGATTGGAGGAATGTGTCAGACAAAATGGTGCGCATGTCCTAGATGTTATTTTCCACAAATAAATGGCATTTTATGTCCTTCACTTTCTTGTAAGAATTTGTTTTGAAATACTATTTTTCATTTCCTTCACACAAATTTCAAAAATGATCATATTTCTGGCTCACCATATATATATATATATATATATATATATATATATATATATATATATATATATGTCCAAAGACTGTGCTCCCAAATATTAAGTCGAGGGTGTCAATAATTTTGTCAATGCCATTTCTTTTTATTTTCTGATTTAAAAGGATATATTAAGTTATGAATCAAAAACAAAGGTTATGTAATATCAACAGTGAAATAAATAATTGAGGAGACCAAATACTTTGGTCAATTTCAACTTATCTTTCGAGAAAATTGTGCGTTATTTGAAAAAAGTGCAACGGTGCCAATATTTTTGGCCACGACTGTGTATATATATATATATATATATATATATATATATATATATGTATATAAATATATATATTCCACACAGGTTTGACTGTCATTCTACACAGGACATTCTGCACAGGTTTGACTGTATGTGTATGTATGTGTGTATATATATATATATATATATATATATATATATATATATATATGACAGTATATATATATATATATATATATATATATATATATATATATATATATATATATATATATATATATATATATATATATATATATGACAGTATATATAATAAAAGCAATGAAGGGTAGAAAAGCGGGAGGGCCGACGGGAGTTGTGGGAGATATGTTGAAGGCAGCAGGAAGTTGGGGTGTGAAGAGAATGACAGAGATCTGTAATCTGGTGGTGAAAGAAGGCCGCATTCCAGTGGATTGGGAACTGAGTACCCTCATCCCTCTATACAAGGGGAAAGGTGACCCTCTGGAGTGTGGCTCGTACCGAGCGATAAAGTTATTGGAGCATGGAATGAAGGTATTGGAAAGGGTGTTGGAGAGGAGGATAAGGAAGAAAGTGAAGATCGACGAAATGCAGTTTGGATTCATGCCAGGAAGAGGAACGACAGACGCGCTTTTCATTGTGAGGCAGTTGCAGGAGAAGTACTTGGAGAAGAGGAAGAAGTTGTTTCTTGGGTTTGTTGATCTGGAGAAAGCATTCGATAGGGTACCACGCAAAGTATTGACATGGGCATTGAGGAAGTTAGGAGTGGAGGAATGGTTGATCAGAGTAGTGATGGCAATGTACAAAAGAGCGCGCACAGCTGTAAGGACGAAGGACGGGAACAGTGGTGAGTTTGAGGTGAAGGTGGGAGTGCATCAGGGGTCGGTACTAAGTCCATTACTATTTGTAGCTGTGATGGAGGTGCTGGCTCAGAACGTAAAGGAGGGTTTACCGTGGGAGTTGTTGTATGCAGATGATCTGGTGTTGATTGCGGAAAGTATGGATGGACTGAAGGAAAAGATGACCACGTGGAAGGAATGTATGGAGACAAAAAGTCTGAAGGTGAATATCGGAAAGACGAAGGTGATGGCAAGTGGTAAAGCATGTGGTGAGGTGGAAAGAACTGGGAAGTGGCCCTGTGCTGTGTGTAGGAAGGGTGTCGGAGTGAACTCCATTCAATGTACAATGTGCGCTGAGTGGGTTCATCAAAAATGTAGTGGTCTGAGAGGGTCATTAACCAGTGTGGCAGCTACATTCAAATGTAAGGTGTGCACAGAGGGAGCTGCAGATGGAGGAAATGTTGAGTTGGATCTTGGAGATGGCGTGAAGCTGGAAGGTGTGAAAACATTTTGCTACCTCGGAGACATGCTGAATGGAGAAGGTGGATCAGACTCGGCAACGGTTGCTCGAGTGAGATGTGCATGGAAGAAGTTTCGGGAACTGGGTGGCGTGCTGATGATGAGGGGAGTGTCGTTGAAGCTGAAGGGAAAGGTGTATGCTGCATGTGTGAGAAGTGTTATGATTTATGGGAGCGAGACATGGGTAATAAACGTAGAGCAGCAACGAAGGTTGGAAAGGGTGGAAATGCGAATGGTTCGGTGGATGTGTGGAGTATCGTTGAGAGAGAGGAAGACAAATGATGAATTGCGAAAGATGATGGGAATAGAGCCTGTGATTGATGCTGTGAAGAGGAACAGGTTGAGATGGTTTGGTCATGTGTTGAGGAAGGATGAAAGTGACTGGTTGAGAAGAGTAATGGAAATGAATGTAGAAGGAAGCAGAGGACGGGGAAGACCGAAAAAGACTTGGCTAAAGATGGTGGAAGAAGAAATGCGGGCAAGGGGGTTAACAAGGAGAGATGCAGAAAATAGGGCAAAATGGAGAAGATTGTCATGGGGACCGCAAGGCTAACCCCCGCTCTAGCAGGGAAAATGGCCTTTAAATGCATGTTGTGTTGTGTTGTATATATATATATATATATATGTATGTATATATATATATATATATATATATATATATATATATATATATATATATATATATATATATATATATATATATATATATATATATACACACAGTCAAACCTGTGTAGAATGACCACTCAAGGGAAACATAAAAAGTGGCCTTTATCGACAGGTGGTCTTTCTGTGCAGGTTTGCGGCCGCTATCTTGCCGCCATTTTGCTGCAGTACAGTGACGATATTCAAGTACAAGTACCCAAATGTATACAGTAAACAAATCTACCTTCGTGACCTTTATTACCTCCACCACAAGGTGGACGGAGGTTATGTTTTCACCAATGTCTGTGTCTTTGTGAACAGGCTATCTCAAAAATTTATGGCTAGATTCGGACGAAATTTGGTGGAGAGGTTGGATGTCTGATAAGGAAGAATTGATTTGATTTTGGTGAAGATTTGAATCCGATCCGATAACTTTTTAAGCGATGCTTCATCATTGAGAGATAGGGCTAAAACCGATAAATACCACATTGTCTCAAAAGGTTATGGACGGATTCACCCAAAACCTGGTGGACAGGTTGGGTGTGTAACAAGGATGAATTTATTTGATTTTGTTGAAGATCTCGATCCAGATCCGGCTACGAGTATTGCACACCGCTCCGTTCCTATGCCATCTCCAGGCGCTGCGTAACGTCATTGCCGGGCACCGAAGGGGGCTCGGCAATTACGCACGCTGAAAGGGAGTACCGGTACTCAGTTTTCACTCTGGTTGTTTTTTGTACACTGCTCCTTTCCTATGCCCTCTCCAGGTGCTGCATAACGTTATTGCCGGGCACCGAAGGGGGCTCAGTAATGACGCATGCTGAAAGGGAGTACTCAGTTTTCACTCTGGTTGTTTATTGTACACCACTCCTTTCCTCTGCCCTCTCCAGACGCTGCATAACGTTATTGCCGGGCACAGAAGGGGGCTCAGTAATGACGCACGCTGAAAGGGTGTACTCAGTTTTCACTCTGGTTGTTTTTTTGTTTTCTTGCTTTCTTGTTTTCTTGTTTTCTTGCTTTCTTGTTTTCTTGTTTGTCCGGGTGATATCTCAGCCATCATTTGAGCTCGGAAACTGAAATTTGGGCACAATAGTGAGTAAGTACTTGATTAAAAACGATATTTTGTGTTTTTTGATTAATCAATTTATTGATGAGTTATTTAATTATTATCGATTAATTAAGTACTTGTATATTTCCTTTCTCTTCTGGGCATTATCTCAGGCACCTTTTGAGTTAGGAAGCTGATATTTGGGCATGCCAATGACCAAGTGATTTGGCTGTAAATCTTTGATTTATTGATTAATCAATTAATTATTTAATAATTCAATTAATGACTAAAAATTTTTTTTTAGTAACAGATTCGGATGAAATGGTGGTGATTTATGTATTCTATTAGCCAATTGAATAATTATTTATTTTTTATGCCTATTTTTTTTTCATTATTAGTCTTTTTACATTTTCTTTCTCATCTGGCCAATATCTCAGGCACCATTTGAGCTAGGAAGCTGATATTTGGACACGATATTAAGCAAGTGATTTGGCTGTAAAGGGTATTTTGATTTACTGATTAATCATTTAATCAACTAATTATTTATTGATTAATAAATTAATTATTTAATATCTTTATTAATGACTTATTTAATTACATTTCTGAAAGTTACATCTTCGGATGAAGCACTAGTGGTTCAGTTATGATATTAGCCAATTGATTGAGAAAATATTTTATGACAGTGTTTTATTGATTTTAATTATGCAATCAATCAATCAATTATTGTACACCTCTCCCTCCAAATGCAGTCTCTATGAGCTGCACTGCGGTATTGCCACGATGGAGGATATTTAATTATTTGGCATGGGGTGGTGTACTTTGAATGTATCTGTACTTGTTTTTTTTTTTACTTTTCAAGTGATTCTTACCTGTTGAAAGATATGGCCAAAAACACAATGTATAGCATGTTATTTCAATTAACTAATGGACAGATTATGTCAAACCTAAGTGCATAAGATGGGTCGGTGGTAAGAACAAACTGATTAAGAGACTGAATTACTGATTCAGAGATATGTTTGTGTGTTTAATGTGAAAACATGGAAAGATGTTTTATGCATGGAAAGATGACTAAATTTACCAATTGAAATGGAATCAATGACCGCTATGTACAGGTTTGAGTTTGTGAAGGGAAGCAAATTGGGTAATCGCTCGCTGATGGTGCTAGACAGGTGAATGTTCTGTACAGGTTAATTAACACAGGTTTTCTCTGTAGAGGAAATTTAAGTAGCCGCTATGAACATGAACAGGTGGTTTTTCTGTAAAGATATACATATGTATATATATATGTGTGTGTGTGTGTGTGACGTTATACTTCCAGGACTTTCCAGGACAAACTGTGTGTGTGTGTGTGTGTGTGTGTGTGTGTGTGTGTGTGTGTGTGTGTGTGTGTGTGTGTGTGTGCGTGCGTGCGTGCGTGTGTGTGTGTGTTCGCTGCTCTCTTTCCGAGGTGCTGCACTCCCCTGGCATCGTATATCTTTCACCAAATGGACTTTTTATCATGGGATTGGCAGTTCTTCCTCATCAACTCTCAGGAGGGTGACCACTGCAACCTTCCCGGGTTTCATAAGGAACTTTTGATGGCCTGGTTTGAACTATTTACTTGAGATTGACACAGTTGCTGTAACTGGATTTATTAGCGGACTCTCCTTTATGCAATCGTATTTTTGGATACTCTGTGCCAACATCTATCATGATCCATCAGAGAATGTCAGCAGCCAGGATAACTATAGTTAAGGACTTGTCAGATATGGACAGTGGCAATTGGACTTCACACCAGCAGTGCTTGCAGCTACGTTATCTCTCCGAGGACCAGAGGGTTCCATGCTGTATATTGAAGATGTGAAAAAGGCTTTACCTCCATAATGTCTCAAAAGTTTGCATTGCAGATCATAGGCCTTGACGAGGGTACATCATCCATCATATGAAACACCTGTTAAAGGTCCAGGTGAAAATCGATCATTAATTTGTAACATACTGAGTTATATTCATGGAGCAGGTGAATTTCATTTTGAGGCTCGACCTGCAAGGGTTATTTATCTGCTGGTTTTTCACACCTTGCATGTCCAAATATTGACTGTCTGGAGGGACACTCTATGGAGACCGATTATATCAATATCAGAGGAATACAGACTTCTGTGGATGGCTTTGTGCCCTATTCTTGTCCAGAGACGTGCAGGTAACCAGAAACCTGAGCTGGAGGGTTCTTCCACCCCGCAATGATTGGTACAAGAGGAATTCTTTCCGATCTTATGTACACTCCAAACTGTTCTGCTTGCGATCGATATGAAGATGTTTTCCATTAATTCTTTTTTGTGCCCATACTTCTTGCTCTTGCTCATGATGGTTGAAAATACTTTTATTGAGTTACTGGTTGCATTTTTGTTCTTCAACTATTTTTCTCCTTGGACATTCCATTAAATGCAATCGTAAACAGGGTGATCTTGTTATAAATTTCTTTCTTTTTTTTCCCAATGGCCACATTGGTGATCTATAAGAACAGGAAAAAAATGATTATGGGGCTGATGGAGCACAATGGCTTTTGGGGCCTCACTGGCAGTGCACATTAACCTTGGTTTTATTCACGCTATATCTTCAGCTGATCGTGGAGGCTTCGCGGCAAAAGCATTTGGCTTGGGATCTTCGGGTCTTGAGTTCAAATCCCAGTCGTGCCAAAATAACAGCAGATGGGTTGACTCATCCTGTCATCCTTTTGAGGCTGTCAAAAGGAGTAACAGGTTGGTGGGGTAAGGGATAACAGCAGTTGATCTGGGGTAGTTGTGGCTGTCCCTACTACCCAAGTGGTTGAAGCCAGTGAAAGCAGGAGTCCTCTGGTCACCTCTAATGCCAGTGGACACCTTACCCTACTTATTACAGTATATATCTTCTTTGATTTTGTTTTACTTCATGTATGTTGGATACCTGTGGTCAGTGCAATTTCATCATTTC
This sequence comes from Myxine glutinosa, assembly GCF_964187855.1. Lineage (NCBI taxonomy): Eukaryota > Metazoa > Chordata > Myxini > Myxiniformes > Myxinidae > Myxine > Myxine glutinosa. The sequence goes on along the minus strand of NC_136267.1, from coordinate 27,659,100 downwards.
TTTATTCCACATATAGTTTTTTTCTTATTTTGCTACTCACTTGCCCTTCCATGAATGAATACCTTATTAGCCCCAATTGGACTTAGTCTGAAACGGAGGCTTATGGATTGGATCTCGTCCGTCCATGTGTCTGCAACCATATCTCGGTGATGTATGGACCGATTTTGTTCTTATTCGACAAAAAGACAATACATGATGGTATACACACGCACATAATTTTGTTTCGCGATGCGATCAAATGTGGCCGAGTGGCGGCCATTTTAGTTGTAAAAAACCCGATGTTGAACACATTATCAACCATTTGTCAGACATGCATTTACCGATGTTGTTCAAACTTGGCATACAGATAATGAATGATGGCTTGCGTATGCACGTCATTTAAAAAAAATCAGATCCAAGACTGTCGACTGGCAGACATTTTGTTACTTAAACGTTTCCCTATCCTTTTCTTGGAGATGCAAGGACCGATTTTGGTCAAGGTTACGTGCTCCTCCCCAAACCCCGGTCACGGTGTACCTCCGAGCCCTGAAAGGAGTCACGGCAGAAAGATGTGTTATTCTGTGTGTCAATGACCAATGGTGAAACCACACCAATTGTTACCGACAAACAAGTATTGTATTAAGGTCACACAAGAATATCAGCACAAGAACAATATTAATCAATTGTACAACAAATATTATATCATTCCTATGAAGGTACCATCGGTTTCTTACAATATAACTCACTGTGCTCCAAGTGAGCGAAAAGAACATTCCCAAAGTCTCTGTCCCAGCATCAAGCCAAAGTCAATCCACGCTCCGGTGATCGCAAGAACAATGTCGTATGGAGACCAGAATCCAGTTCGGCTGACAGTCACGCTGCCAAAGAGGCGCAAAGGTGCCCTCAAAAGGCGACTGGGAAATCACACCTTTGGGTATGAACGTTCAACGGCTCCCAAACGGAGGACCGCAAATTCCCAATCGAAATCCACGTTACACACGCAAACCAGGTTAACGGCTGGGTGCGGTGAAATGGCTGGAGCGCGGTGAAAAGGCTGGAGCGATGCGAAATGGCCGGAGCGAGGCAAAATGGCCGACGGGCCCGTACTGGAGGCGTACCTGCACTCCAACAACGATTCTCTTCGGAATCGACCGCAAAACCTGTCACGCAGGTTTATCTGTCACAGCGATAACCACTCTGCCACAGGAATCCCTTTCCCAGGAAACCCAAAGTTCGCTCGTGACCCCCGTTCGCCAGCGTCTTCTCGAGATCTCAAAGCAGCTCGGCTTTTCTTCCCGACCTCTCTTGCTCCGCTTTTCGCTTCCTCCTCTTCTTCTTCCGGTTTTCTCTCGATCCGGTTTCCAATTTCTTTTAAAACACTAATTTTTCACCTTTTGCAAACAGTTATTTCCATTTCACTTAAACGATAACAATGATAGTACATGGAACCAAAAATGCTTACAGTGGATGAAAACCACAACGATGGAAGTGACGAATCCATAACAGTCAAACTTGGCACAAAAATAATACATGACTATACATATGCAGAATATTTTGTTTTGTAAGCCGACCAAAGATGGCCGACTGGCAGCCATTAACTCCATACAGCAAAATTACGGCATTTTAAAGGCTTTTTCTGCCTCTAGGTAAGGTCACAGTTTGCAATATATTTCAATCGACGTAATATTGATGTGAACTGGGTAAATGGAGATCAGTTTCTTTTTTTCAAAAACTGAGTTGTTCTGGCAACACACTTGTTTACAAAAGGTCTTCCTCCTCATCCTCTTCGTATCTCTCTTTTCTTCCTTTGTTAAATCTTTCCTTTTTGCTTCTTCCTTTTATTCTTTCTAATTCTGAATTGTATTGTTTTGATAAGCTTGTTGTTGGTTTAATTGTTAAGGTGGCTGGCTTGAGATTTTAGGGTCTTGAGTTTAAGCCCCTGTTGTGCCGTTGAAATAACACCAGGTAGGGTGACAGCCCGTCATCCTTCCGAGGTCGGTAAAATGAGTACCAACTTACTGGTAACAGGGGGCACTGCATTAGCTGGCACAGCTGTGCTTCCAGAAATGATGCAACCAGCAGCCACACGCTGCATAATAAATTGTTTTGGTATTTTTACTGTAATGATGTTATTACATGATTTGTAATAATATAATTATTAAAATTCTGTGTTTTTATTATATTTCAAGTTTGTGATTTAAAATTCTTCTTCTTTTCTTCTACCAATTTACATCATCATCCCTTACGGACAACATTTTGGCTTCATGTTTCATTGACATTATTGAATGATTCAATGACTGGGTGGAATGACTTCCACGTCCTGCTCACCAAACTCTCTTCCTATGGTATCCATGGAAAACTCCACGCATGGCTTGCAGACTTCCTCTCTGGTCACAGTTAACGTGTGGCTCTGAATGGAATTCTCTCATCTCCCCTTCCTGTTCAGGCCTCCCATCTACTTTCTCAACAATCCTCTCCAATAAGTTCTGTCACTCAAGCTCTTGGGTCTCACTATCTACCATGATCTTTCCTGGGAAAACCACATTTCCAAGCTGACCTCCAAAGCCAGTCGCCGACTGGGCAGTGGGCATCCTCCGTCGTGCGAAGTCCTTCCTTGGCACACCTGAGCTCCTCACCACATACAAAGCTTTCATCCGCAGCTCAATGGAATACTGCTCTCCCCTCTGGGCTGGCGCTCCTGCCTCACACCTAGCTCGTATTCACGCTGTTGAAACCAAAGCGTTCAGAATCATTGGAATCTCCCGCGATGAAGCTAACTCCAAGGGCCTTTCACTCACTCACCACAGGCAGGTTGGTGGTCTTTCCGTCTTCTACCGACTCCTCTCTGGCCTTGCCCCCCCAGCTCTCTCTGGGCTCTGTCCCCCAAATATTCCTACAGATCGCACAAGATCTGCCTGCAACCCTCTTATGGTTAAACTGCCAAAATCAAGACTCTGCTCACCTTCACTCCTTCATTCCTCTTTTCTCCCGCCTCTGGAACAAACTCCCTCACTCTCTTCAATCCCACTCCACCCTCCAGGTCTTTAAAACAGCTGTTCACCACCATCTCTTATCTTCCCCCATCCAAAACCTTGATATTTTCTACCCCCGCTAATTTCACCCCAAATCCACTTTTTTGAAATACCAACTTCTGTCCTGGAAGTCCTTGGTGTCCTTGTGTTTTACTCTTCTCTCACCCACCCCCCTTCCCACGCCTCCTCCCCCCAAGCCCTCTCCCTCCCACACATCTCCCTGCTCTCAAATGTTGTGTTTGTGTGCTTCCCCTTCTCTCCCCATCTTGTCTTCCGCTCCCTCTTTTTATATATTTTGTTTGTCTGGTTGATTTGTTTGTGAAATAAATGTTAGCTCTTTCACGAGCCTCGATTCAGTATACAAAAAAAAAAAATCCTTTGTAGTTTTGCTTCCTGATGGTATTGCAATTTAATCCATAGGCACCATCTTCATTGGGTGTTTCTTGTCAGCAAGGATACTATTTATCTTAATGACCTGACACTGAACAGGAATTTCATTTGACAATAAGGAATGAATAAATGCTTGAATAATGTTTTTCGCAATCTCTGATATGCAGCGATATATGAAAAGCATTGGAGCAGGGGAGTCCATTTGGCCTACCGTGTTTGTGCAATATCAACATCACGTTAATTCAATCTTTAAAATGTAATCCGATTTTTGACACTTGGTTGAGACATTTGATATTTACACTCAACAGATTAAATACTCAGTAAATATACACAGCAAAGAAGAGGATGGATGAGGAAAGGGCATAGATTAGATGGAATGGGTGAAAGGGAAGGGAAGGAAGGAAGAGGAAGTAATTTCAAATTTAACTCACTTTTGCACAAGTAACATTTGCAGCACATTTTGATAATGTTTTGTAACTTTTGCACAAGTAACATTTGCAGCACATTTTGATAATGTTTTGTAACTTTTGCACAAGTAACATTTGGATCTTTCTTTTTATTGGCCAAATTAATTGTTTCCAAGGCATTTGCAGGTGTGTGCAATGTGCATGTGTTTTTGTGGTGAAAGGGCAGCTAAATTGGCAGTTTAAGCTAGAGAGAAGTCAATGGTCGCCATCGTAAATTCTTACGCTTTTCACCTAAAGCAAAGTTGAAAGGTGGCATGAAGTTCCAGCAGAAATGACCCAATACCAATTTTTTTCCCCTGTATACAAGATCGAGGCTCGTGTATGAGCTAACATCAATCACAAAAAAAAAAACAAGAAAAAGAGCAATCAGAGATTGCAAACCCTCGCCAGGGTGTATTTTCAGTGGTTTTTAAGGCTTTTGTGTGAAAACAAATATGGCGGCCGAACTTCGTGACCGATGACATCATTTTTTTTTTCGAAACCAATTTACTCCCAGATTATGCTCAATAAATTTCATCTTGATTGGATGAAATTTTGGACTTGTCGAATTATGACGTCATAATGGAGGGACCTATGACATCATCATTAACTTATTTTATTCCCCATGGAGAGTTCTTTACAATGAGCCATGTCTCAATTTTTTATATTCAGCGCTTTCGGAGATAGAGATGCAAAGTTTTTCGGTTTTTCCAAGATGGCGGCCGAACCACGTGACCTATGACGTCATAATTATCATTAAAACACTATACAGGTGGAGTTGCACCAATGGTGAAAATTTCATGTCGATCGGACCAACGGTTGCAGAGAAAATCATATTTATTCTGTGCAGACAAACAGAGAAACAGACAAACAAATGGACTCAAATGCAATACCCTCTCCTCTGGCGAGGGTAACAAAGGGACACATAAAACATACAATAAAGGCAGAGGGAGACAAGATGGGGAGAGAGAGGGAAGCACACAAGTACAACAGCAGAAAACAGGGACATCGGAAGATCTGTGGAAGGGAGAGAGCTTGGGGGGAGGAGGCATGGGAAGGTGTGGGGGGGGGGGGGGGGGTGGGAGGGGTATAAAACACATGGACACTGCAAGGACTTCCAGTATCTGAATTAACGGGGGTAGAATAGATCAAGATTTTGGATGGGAGAAGATAAGAGATGGTGGTGAACAGCTGTTTTAAAGACCTGGAGGGAGGAGTGGGATTGAAGAGAGTGAGGGAGTTTATTCCAGAGGTGGGAGTAAAGAGGAATGGAGGAGTGAAGGTGAGGAGAGAGTCTTGATTTTGGCAATTTCACCAGAAGAGGGTTGCTGACACATCTTGTGTGACCTGTCGGAATATTTGGGGGACAGAGCACAGACAGAGCAGGGGGAGCAAGGCCGGATATGAGTCGGTAGAAGACAGAAAGTCCACCTACATGCCTACGGTGAGTGAGTGAAAGGCCCTCGGAGTTAGCTTCATCATGGGAGATTCCAATGATTCTGAAAGCTTTGGTTTCAACAGCGTGAAAACGAGCTCGGTGTGAGGCAGGAGCACCGGCCCAGAGGGGAGAACAGTATTCCATTGAGCTGCAGATGAAAGCCTTGTATGTGTTGAGGAGCTCAAGTGTGCCAAGGAAGGACTTCGCACAACGGAGGATGCCCAGTAGGTGACTGGCCTTGGATGCCAGCTTGGAAATGTGGTTTTCCCAGGAAAGATAATGGCAGATAGTGAGACCCAAAAGCTTGAGTGACATAACTTCTTGGAGAGGATTTTTCAGAAAGTAGATTGGAGGGTTGTCCAGTCGGTCTTTTCGGAGAGACATAGTAAGAGTGTGAGATTTGTCAGGATTTAAAGACATGTTCCACTTGTTTGACCAGTCTGTGATTTTGTCCAGGTTGGCAGATAGTGAGGAGGCTGCAGACTGCCGATCTGAGGGATGAGGTATGGAGCGGCAGAGAGTGGATTCATCAGCAAAGAGATAGAGAGCATTTTCAAGAGAGTCGGAGAGATCATTGATAATATATAATAAATAACCACCTTTAGAGGCCATTTTTCCCCGCAAAGCGGGGGTTGGCCTTTTTCGGGGACCGTGGTTGTTGTTGTTTTTTTGGTCCCCTTTTTGAAGCAATGTTTTATGGCCGGATGCCCTTCCTGACGCCAACCCTTTTTGCCGCCTTTAACGACAAACAGGGAATTACCAGTGAACTGGTACTCAATTTGCCGACCTCGGAAGGATGACAGGCTGAGTCAACCCCCCTGGCGTTAATTCAGCGATCGACCGGGATTCGAACCCAGGATCCTAGGATCCTAAGCCGGCACCCTAGCCGCTAGCCCAACACCAGGGAGAGATCATTGATGAAGACCAGAAAAAGCACAGGGCCCAAAACTCTGCCTTGGGGAACTCCAGCCTGAACAGGAAAGGGAGATGAGAGAAACCCATTCAGGGCCACACGTTGACTACGACCAGAGAGTACGTCTGCAAGCCATGCGTGGAGATTTCCATGGATACCATAGGAGGAGAGTTTGGTGAGCAGAGCGGGGTGCCAGAACGTATCGAAGGCACGTGAAATGTCAAGGGAGACAGCTCTAATATCCTGTTTGACATTGAGTACCTCCATCCATTGTTGAGACAGCAGAAGCAGCATGTACAGAGTCGAGTGACCTGGTCTGAATCGAAATTGATGATCAAAGATCAAGCCATTGGAGAAGAGGAAAGATTTGATATCCGAAGCAATTATGGATTCAATGACTTTGCTGATATTTGGGAGCAGGCTGATTGGTCTGTAGTTGCAAGGATCTGTTTTTGCACCTTTTTTGTGTAAAGCGGCAATGTTGGCTGATTTCCAAGCTGATGGCAGATGACCTTGAGCAAAAGAGAGGAAGAAGAGAACAGCGAGAGGGTGTGAAAGTGTGGCAGAGCAGGATTTTCGGACCCGTGGGCTGATGCCGTCTGGTCCAGTTGCAGAATCAGAGTCGAGGATTGACAGAAACTTCTCCACCTTGTGAGGAGAGAAAGACACAGAGTCCAGGAGCAGCTGGGTGCGACTGGGTAAGGTGGGTACAGAGAGAGATGGGTTTGGGACACAAGATTTTGAGGCAAACACAGATTTGAGGCATTCAGTCAGCTTTGTTGCCGTTTGAGGTAAGGGAGGGGATGGAGGGGGAACAAACACCAGAAACAGATTTGACAAGATGCCACCAGGATTTGGAAGAGGGAGACAGGTTTGAGAGTTCAATCTTGAGAGTGGAGAGATTGTTTTCTGGCTCTCCTGAGGGTAGACAATCACTTGTTCCGGGCTTTGTGAAAGAAAATGAGATTGCCTTCCGTTGGATTTGCCTTCTATGAGGCGAAGGCAAGTTGTTTCAGGGCAACTGCCTTACCACAAGATTCCGTGTACCATGGACGGGAGGAAGGGTATGACAACTGAAGACGAGATGGGATAAATCTGTGCATGAGAGAGGGAGCAATTTACTTTTGAAGAATTCCCAGGATGAGTTGATGTCAAAGGCAGTGGAGATGGGAGACCAATCCAGATGATTGATGGCTGCTGGAAGACCGTGCCAGTTGGCCTGAGTGAAATGCCAGACTCGTCGATGCTGAGGAGGCTCTCTGAGAATGGCCAGAGAGATGTCCACTTTAACAAGCATATGGTCAGATGAGCCGATTGGAGCAGAAGAAGAGCAGCAGACATTTGTAGGATGTTTGTCATAACCAAGTCTAGAAGAGAAGTTGTTCCATTAACTGATATTGGGGTCGAGAAATTTACAGATTGGGTCAGTCCCAGTAAGTCGCAGAAGTCCTTTGCTGAGATGCCATGGCTGGTGTGAGAGGTACCCACACCCAGCCAGCTGGCATGATGACAGTTGAAATCACCACATATGAGGAAGAGAGAGTTGGGATGAGTAGATAGAAGTTGGTCCATGTTATCAGACAGCGAGATGTACATGGAGTCATCACTGTTTGGTGGACGTTACAACACATATATGAACAAAAGGTGGGAGCGAAAGGGAAGCCGTAACTAGAGGTACTCCTGGGGGTGAGGTGGATAGATGGCAGTGCAGGGAGAGTGAGGAAGAGAGTTTTTGATAAAGATAGCAACCCCACCTCCAGGACGAGGCTCAGGTCTATCATACCGGAGGAGGGAGTAAAAAAAAAAAACACCGTTCGAGGCCATTTTTTCCCCGCAAGCGGGGGTTGGCCTTTTTCGGGGACCGTGGTTGTTGTTGTTTTTCGGTCCCCTTTTTGAAGCATTTTTTTTACGGCCGGATGCCCTTCCTGCCACCAACCCTTTTTGTCGCCTTTTACAACAAGCAGGGAATTACCAGTGAACTGGTACTCAATTAGCCGACCTCGGAAGGATGACAGGCTGAGTCAACCCCCCTGGCGTTAATTCAGCGATCGACCGGAATTCGAACCCAGGATCCTAGGATCCTAAGCTGGCACCTTAGCCGCTAGCCCAACACCAGGGCTTAACCAGGGAGAGATATTAAGGAATGAGAGACCTCTTGAAGGAGGAAAGTTTCTGTTAAGCAGATCAAGTCTGGTTTGTCAGAAGCAACCTGTACGGAGAGATCAGTCAAGTTTGAGCGAAGGCCCCGGATGTTTGAGGTCCATACCGTTAAGGAAGAGGAAGGGTGAGCATTGTATACAGGACAGGGGAGGGGAGGGGCAGAGTAAGATGAGGAAGAGGAGGTAGGGAGTGCTGTTGATAGTGTGTCATAGATTTCAGAAGAGTTCGGGGAAAGGGAAGGATGAGGAGGACAAAAGGTTTGATGGTGATTGGATGAGGCACAGTGAGGTGTTGTTTGAGGGGGGGGCGGGGCAGAGTGAGGAAGAATGTTGGAGGAGATGGAGGTCGGAGTTGGAAGGGAGGGGAAGCGGGGAGGACGCTTTGAGGAGGAGGGGTGAGAGGGGAGAATTTGAGAAAAAAAGGAGTGTGGGGAGATTTGAAGGGGAGGGGAGAGGGGGGAGTTTTGAAATGGAGGTGTGAGGGGGAATTTAGGAGGGGAGGGTTGAGGGGGAGTTTAGGAGGGGAGGGGCAAGGGGGAAGATTTGAAAGGGATGGGTGAGGGTGGAGTTTAGGAGTGGAGGGGTGAGTTTGGATTTTAGAAAGTGTTGGACGATTTATGGAAAACGACATTTATTGCAAAATGAGTTACTTGTGATTTTCGAGTCAGAGATCGTTTGAAAACGTTGTAGGATTGGTGGAATGCAGGTGAGTTTCGGGAATGTAGGAAGGAAGAACTGTAAGAGATTGAATTTTTTTTTGAAATGAAGATATTTGGTGAGCAAATCGAAAATAACCTTTTAAAGAAGAAGAAGAAAAGTGTGTTATAATATACAACAGAATACAACACTTCAGGGGAAAGTTTAAACATTTTAAAACTGAACCGTGAATACTATCTGGGGAAATTCCCGAAATGAGGGCATGAAGGATTCCTAAGTTGGATTAAAGATTCCAGCACAGGTTCAGAAGCAGGAACAGAAGAGAAGGAGATTGACAGCCAGGAGGGCAGAGAGCGAAGGAACAGGGAGGTGGTATAAGCAATATAATTTGTATGATATAATTTGCAGCTGTATCCATCTTCTTCACCCTCATCCCCACCCTCATTCTTCCCCTCATCCCCACTCTCATTCTTCCCCTCATTACTTATTTTTCCAAGGCTCCCTCTTATCCCTCAACCCTGCTGTGGATGTGTTCTCTCCCTCCCCTCTGTCTCTCCACCATTCATTTTGTTTTGTCACATCCTTATCCGTTCTGTGTTCCAGCTCCTCCACAAGCCGTGACACTGCAGTATTCAAAATAACTCTTCTCGTGGTGCTTCACATGCAGGGCATTGTATTAATGAGTTTGCCATCCCTTGGATGTGCATTAAGCTGGGGACTCTTCTGCTATCATTGATTGCTTCCGGAAGTGAAAGTTCCATTGATGTTTTTTCACAAGAAAGTAAGCAGTTTATCGCCGGAACCCCGGTCAATTTCCAAATTTCTGCCTTAATTTTGTCCCTGATAGGAAGTGGGCATGACCGTGTCAATCTTTTCATACATACTCCAGCATTACACCCCAATGATGTGTTTGGTCGTGGGAAAGAATCTCATTTGAATGGTGTTGTTTGGAGCACATTGTGCATGGTTTACAAAATAAATACAGTAAAACATGTCCAGGGAAATTTTTGGGGATTCATCTTTTTCTTACACCAGAGCGTTGATGATCTCCAGGAATTATGATGCGAGAGAGTAAATCATGAATTTTTCACAGCTGTTTAAAACTTAAACTCTCATGAATTAGATACCTGCTGTAGGAGTAGTGCTGAGAGAAGATGTTAAAAAGCCAACAGAGAAGAAGGAAGAGAGTTACTTTAAACAAGGGATCCTTGTTGCGGACCAATTTGGGTGAGTGAATGCCTCTTAATTCACTGCTGAAAACGGCTACTGTGACTCAAAGCTGCAATAATCAGGAATGAGAGAAAGGGAGAGAGAGAAGGAGAAAATTCCATTTCCGGGGAAAGAGATTCCATTGTGGCTCACATCTTTGTGTCATGGTGAAAGCTGCTTAAACGGAACAGAGATGCCACTGGAACCATTCTGTTTTTTCCATTCTTTGTCATTGTAATGTTGTCAGGAAAGTGTTTGAATATTGCCTTGCTTCTTGATTTTGTGCTCTGTCACATGATTCCTTGGCAGTTTCACTTTTTTGCTTATCTTCTCCACTCTCCCATTTGGTCTATTCCCAATTAAGTTTCTCACTTTTGCAGCTTACTCCCTTGCCTGTTGGGCAAACTCCCTTGATCACTGTTTAATTTGCTTGTCTCACCTTCTGTTACAATCTCACACTCACTTGATTGCTTGTGCAAATTGCTCACCCTGACTACTGCTCCTTTGTGCATTTACTCATTGATTTTGCCACTCACTGAATTAAACACACACACACACACACACACACACACACACAAAAAATATATATATATTACGGTTAAACCTTTAAAATGGATCCCTGCCTTCATTTTTCGATCGGATGCATATCCTACTTATGACGTCATAGGTCACGTGACATGGCGGCCATTTTGGATTTCTTGAAAACCTTTAAAATGGATCCCTGCCTTCATTATTCGATCGGATGCATATCCGACTTATGACGTCATAGGTCACGTGACATGGCGGCCATATTGGATTTTTTGAAAACCTTTAAAATGGATCCCTGCCTTCATTTTTCGATCGATTGAGTTTAAACTTTGACCACTTATAGTAGTCACTTTATTGGATGCATATCCTAATTATGACGTCATAGGTCATGTGACATGGCGGCCATATTGGATTTCATGAAAACCTTTAAAATGCATCCCTGCCTTCATTTTTCAACCGATTGAGTTGAAACTTTGACCACTTATGGTATGGCTTGGGATGGATGAACTTGGGATGGAGCTCTCTGGTCCCCGGATCATCACTGCCCGCAGTTTTAATATATATATATACTAAGATGGCCATCTCATATATTTCCCCCCTTTCCCCACTCACGACCCCTCAATGGTCACTGTCCCTCACAATGTCTCTGGGCCCCTCCCGACCAAGGTGAAGGTCGACTTCTCCGCACACGGGCGGTTGAACGAACCCCTGGCTGACGTGTTCCAAACGTGCACGTCGCGTACCGGGGACAGCTGCTGCAGCGCACACCTCCTTGCAAAGCAAAGCGGGCAAAGCAAAGCGCGGCTTGCAAAGCACGCGAGGCCCAAGGTGCGACCCGTATGCGTCCTTGTAGACGTTGAGGCGAACTGTGCCGGACGCTTGGTTCCGTGCACGAACCCACGGCAACTTGACGTGTAATCGGTAATTGCCCCGCGCCGGTAACTCCTTTCGCCAGATGGGCTTTCAAACGCAGCGTCCCCCACGCTGCTCAATATCGACACCGCTCGCGTCGGAACTGGGCGAGGAAGAAGAAGATCGCCGCTTCTCCCGGACCTCGTGTCTTTTTCTTCTTCCGGTTCACTATCCCGTTTCCGGTCTCCTGTTATCCGGAGCCTCTATAACCCTTTAACCACAACAACCTTTAATAGAATAAACATTAATAAGCAATGACATGAATAGTAACTCCTCTAAATCCAGGATCCGTAACAGATATGAAATGAATTAGGAAATTGGAAAAGTTTCAATTTTGCGATACATATGATATCATCATGTGGTTGTAAAATCCACTTACTACGAATATAAATCTGCAGAAAACAGTTTGTGGATTTTTGTACAGTAAATTATAATAATAAGTTCAAATAATCAACACTTACATTAATGCGGATTACAAAAAAAAAACACAATAAAAATTACAAATTAGTTCATGAAATATGTGAAATTACTTTTCATCACCTTGTTTCTTTGCTTGAAAGTTTATGAGTGGGTTGAGAATGGCACCAAGGAAGCAACTTTCAACAGAATAGGGTGTGAAGATCCAAACTCTGTGAGAAAAAGGACACACGATGAAAGAAATAACAGAAAAGCTGAAGATCTGCAATGGTATGAGATACACCTTACAACACCAGAAAGAAACTGGCTCGGCACAAGACGCAAAGCGGCCAAGAACAACCAGAAAGCCCTCTCTAAGGCAAAACAAGCACTTGAAGTTGCTCACCTTATGCAACAGAAAAAAAAACCGAGTCAGCAGCTTCCAAATGAAATGAGAGCAGGCCTGAACATTAACGTCTTGTCTAGTGCTGTGCACTGAAGGATGAATGCAGCACGTCTCCATGACATAGTTGTAGCAAAGAAGCCGCTGTTCAGATCAGAAAATAAGGTGAAAAGACTGAAATTTGCAAGACAACAACAGCAAAGCTGAAGACCTGGATATGGTTACAACATGCAATGGTTGCAGCCTACTGTTAAATACAGGGGAACTTCTGTGACTGTCTGGGGTTGTACCTCAGCTTTTGGTGTAGGAAAAGTTGTTAAAATCAATGGGACACTAACAAAATACAAGTACAAGCAGATACTGCACCACCATGCAGTTCCGAGAGGAAATCGTTTAATCGGAAGAGGATTCGTATTCCAACAAGTTAATGATCCAAAACACCAATATTGTAAAAGAGTATTTGGAGAACAAGCTTAGAGTTTGTGTGCTCCAAGTGTTAGAATGGCCACCCCATAGTCTGGACATGAGTCTCATCGAGCCCATATGGGATTACTTGGAATCAGAGAAGAACAAGAGGAACCCAAATAACATCACAGAACTGTGGAATGTACTACAGGATATTTGGCACAATATTCCTGCAAGAGTGGTTCAGTCATATACAGGAAGCACAGTTAAAAGAGTGATGACAATCAAGAAGTACATGGTTAAACAGTTAAAAGGACACTCAAAAAGTCATGACACTCAAGAGGTACACGTTTAAACAGTTAAAAGGACACTCAAGAAGTACACAGTTAAACATTTAAAAGGACACTCAAGAAGTACACAGTTAAACATTTAAAAGGACACTAAAGAAGTACACGGCTAAACATTTAAAAGGACACTCAAGAAGTACACGATTAAACAGTTAAAAGGACACTCAAGAAGTACACGGTTAAACATTTAAAAGGACACTCAAGAAGTACACGGCTAAACATTTAAAAGGACACTCAAGAAGTACACGGTTAAACAGTTAAAAGGACACTCAAGAAGTACATGGTTAAACAGGTAAAAGTACACTCAGGAAGTACACGGTTAAACATTTAAAAGGACACTCAAGAAGTACACGGTTAAACATTTAAAAGGACACTCAAGAAGTACACAGTTAAACAGTTAAAAGGACACTCAAGAAGTACACAGTTAAACAGTTAAAAGGACACTCAAGAAGTACATGGTTAAACAGTTAAAAAGGACACTCAAGAAGTACACGGTTAAACATTTAAAAGGACACTCAAGAAGTACACGGCTAAACATTTAAAAGGACACTCAAGAAGTACACGGTTAAACAGTTAAAAGGACACTCAAGAAGTGATTACACTCAAGAAGCACACGGTTAGACTTCAGTTGCACACGGTTAAAAGAGTGATGACACTCAAGAAGGCAAAGGGCGGACACACAAAGTATTGACGGATACTATAAAATGGCACTGTTCTTGTTATTTACTTGAGGAGTTTGTTTCACACAGATATATAAATGTTGTTAATTGACAAATAAACACATACGACTGTTATCGCTGCTAATTTGATAAATTTACACTTCAATATGAATATCATTGGAATAACCAAACATTTGCACAGTACTGTATATATAGACACCCACTGAGCATGCCTCTGATAATTCCACCTTCCACACCATGTCCGTCTGTTTCTGGTATTGTCCTCATTTTGTCTGAAATTCCTCTTCTATCCCGGTTATAGACATAACCCTCCACTGTAAAATTGCTGATAGAGATGCAATATCGGCAGGATGGATTTGGAGATGTTTTTTGACCGGATCTTCTGTTAAACTATTTTGTGTAAAACCCTCATTTCATTGCAATTGGCAGAGAAGGCTCACAGACCACTTCTGGCTTTTTTTTTTGAAAATATATTTTGTATTACCTTCTTTGCTCAGGTTATAATCCAGGTTGCATTACCTGCCTTTATTTCCATATGCTCCAATATTCCCCAATATTTCTCGCAAATTGTTTGGCGATGACATTTCTGCAAAACTGCTTCACCAATTTCATTTTGCACCAAACCTGACTTTTTTCTGATTATCTTATATTACGACTATAAATTTTAGGAGTAATATCGCCAATGTCATGAATTCAGAAAGGATTAATTATATGACCAAACTACTGTTGCACAGTACATGTCTGCTTCCTTAGGTTTCTTGTGAAATATTGCTGTTATATTGATTTTCGAATATTTCACATCATTCTTGAATATATAACCACCTTTAGAGGCCATTTTTCCCCGCAAAGCGGGGGTTGGCCTTTTTCGGGAACCGTGGTTGTTGTTGTTTTTCGGTCCCCTATTTGAAGCAATGTTTTACGGCCGGATGCCCTTCCTGACGCCAACCCTTTTTGCCGCCTTTAACGACAAACAGGGAATTACCAGTGAACTGGTACTCAATTTTCCAACCTCAGAAGGATGACAGGCTGAGTCAACCCCCCTGGCGTTAATTCAGCGATCGACCGGGATTCGAACCCAGGATCCTTGGATCCTAAGCCGGCACCCTAGCCGCTAGCCCAACACCAGGGATAAGACAGGGGATTCTTGAATGTATGAGAATATTCAAAATACTTACTTTAAAATAATAGTATCACATTTCCTCTTTGGAAATATTCGGACTCTTCCTTTCAAACGTTTCAAACTGATCAGGAGAAAATTCCCTCTCTCCAGCTAAAGAGACACAATCACAAGAGGTGGGCTGGCAGGATGGCCTAGAGGTACACACGTGTGCTGTCTCGCCCTGGTTCGAATCTCGACCCAGCTATAAACTGTCATTCTGGTGTTTCGCGGGCAGGACGATTCAACAATGTGTGTGCCATCCCTTGGATAGACCTTTCAGACCTTGAACAGGTGCCCTGTCTGGCAGCATTAGTTGATGGACGCCAAATATGCCACTGTGTCCTTTGTGAAGAGCAGCGGCACTTTGGCCAAATTCCAAATTCCGGCTCTCAGCTACAGGGGACTCTACATTATGGGCACAGCCACGACCCCAGCAAATGATGCTACCCACGACCATGCAGTGCATATGAAAGGAGCAGAAGGACCAGAGGTGCTTCCATGATCATATACTACCACGAGGGTAGGATTCCACTTTCTGCTACTAGGTTTTCTAAAGTGAAGAAGCCACATTTTCTGGACATCCAGAACCAGAAAAAGGGAATCTTTGCATCATGTTGTTTGATTTCACGTTGGTACCATCAAGAGTTTCACCTGTTTGCAGCATAACCTGGCATCTACGATTTCAAACTACTCAAAAGCTTCTTAAAGCTCAGTTTCAAAAATCTATGAATATCGAAACTAGAACGGCTCAGTGGAGAGCATACCTCCGCCTGGTTGGCCATATCACTCAATGGTGAAGAATCACTTAAAAAATTATACTAGCTGAAGCCGGATCCGGATCTTCACAAAAATAGAATCGATTCTTCCTTGTCACACGCACAACCTCTCCACCAAGTTTCGTCCGAACCCGTCCATAACTTTTTCAGATATCCTGCTCTATCGTTTTTGGCCTTATCTCCCAATGGTGAAGAATCACTTTAAAAAATTCTAGTAGCCGGATAGAAATCCGGATCTTCACCAAAATCGAATCATTTCGTCCTTGTGACATACGCTACATCTCTGCCAAATTTAGTCCGAATCCGTCCACAACTTGTTGAGATATTTTGTTCACAAACGGACAGACAGGGGACAGACAGACCTTTGGTGGAGGAGGTAATTAGCATTGCTCATTCATAATTTTTTAGAGTCAATACATCATGATCTCATGAGTGATTTTTTGTGTGTCTTGTATTTCCTGTGAGATAATCATAAACAAAAAGAAAAGTGAATGCCACTTGCATAGTTGAGGTAGCACTTCCATGGGCTTCGCCTCGAAATTTGTTGTTTAACTCATTCAATATGGTCTACGTATGCAATTGGATTAATGGTATCGCAATGCAAATGACAAAATGATTGAATCGCGTGAAACTTTACATACAGTAGTGTGTGTTACTGTTGTTGTTATCTCCAAATGCCGTTTTCAAAAGGTGGAACAGAGCCAAAGGTCTCAATCTCAAAGGACTGACCAAGTCTCAAAGGAGCCACTTTCGTTTGTGTGTGTGTGCGTCTGTGTGTGTGTCGTCGCTTATTATCTCTACACGTGGGTTTCAAAAGGTGAAATGGAGCCCTTCTAGGTCTCGATCTCAAGGGACCGACCAGGTCTCAAAGGAGCCACTTTCGTCTGTGTGTGTGCGTCTGTGTCTGTCTGTGTGTGTATGTGTCGTCGCTTATTATGTCTACACGTGGGTTTCAAAAGGTGAAATGGAGCCCTTCTAGGTCTCGATCTCAAGGGACCGACCAGGTCTCAAAGGAGCCACTTTCGTCTGTGTGTGTGTGTCTGTGTCTGTCTGTGTGTGTGTCATTGCTTGTTATCTCCAAATGCGGGTTTCAGAAGATGGAATAGATGTGTATGTGTGTGTGCGTGCAAGTTGCTGTCGTTGGCTGCTATCTCCACATGTGGATGGGTTTCAGGAGGTGGAGAGGGGACCTACCAGCTCTCAAAGTATCCTCCTCTGTGCGTAGAGACCAAGTGTCTAAAAGACAGAATCTCTAAATAATTAATTGCCACAATAACCCGGTGTTGACGACTGATTTCTGCCTGAAGGCATCGTCAAGATAAAAAACAAGGTTAAAATTTTGGCTAAGCCTAGAGGGAGGGAGAGAGACAGAGAGATTTCATTCTTTTTTATTGAAGGAAAAATCTTTTCCACCAATGCAAACAGGTAAAAAAATATATATTTACAGGTCATGAGATCATTTCCACAAATACAGACAGTTAGAAAAAAAATTATGGTTAGAAATGAAATGAATACAGACAGCAAATAAAGTTGATATATACAGTCATAAAAAAGTACAATTTTGAAACATTTCACATGAAACCAAATAAGAAAGCAATACTATATTTACAAGTTTACTGTAAGGACTCCGTCAGTTAAACTGCACAAGGAACGCCATACACACCATCGTTTCTGGATGTCCTCACAGTTATCAAAAGACAATTCTAGGTTCAGCCGAGACGACACCAAGGACCTAAAAAAGACGACAGCGTCATCCACTGGAACAACACTGTTCTGGATTTTCCTCTTCCTGGACACATACATAGCAAGTTTTGCCTCAGAAATTAAAAAGTTGGCTAAAAAACATTCATGCCTACATCTGCGTTTAATACTAAAACCAAATATAAAAACACAATGTGTAAAAACAAACCCCAACCCTTGAATGACATGCAATAAAACAGTAAAAAGTGGTGTCAATCTTGGGCATCCAACAAAGGCATGAAAAAGTCTCCGAAGAACACAAGGTTCTTTAGGCCTTGCATACAAACTCACCGCGCACGCTCTCTTTCTCTCTCCTGTCTCAACAAAGACAGGAAACATGGGGAAAACTTCACAAACACGTACAAGGACACAGAGGGAGTGAAATGGGGATAGATAAAACAACAACACAACACAGTACTCACAGCTCCTCACACACAGCTGCCATGATGCCACACCCGCGCACGACTCACCAACGTCCAGCAGGGGGCGAGAGAGAGAGAGAGAGAGACAGACAGACAGAGAGACAGAGAGAGACAGAGAGAGAGACAGAGCTCAAAGTGATCTGTAAAATTTGTTAGAATTGAGGAACTGCGGGAATCTTTGAGATGGTTTGACCACGTGCATGTCAGTGCATCATTGCAGAATGTTCACCGGAACAGCGGTCATTGTCGAAACAACAGCAACAGCATAAGCAGCAGATGGATATCCTACACATCACTGCTTCACTTTCCAGTTGTTATATGTCCTCTAATGGGGACAGAGATTATATCCATGCATTTGTCCGTCTCTCAAGGATAATTATTTTGTTAATTTATCAATGTCTTTGTCTGTGCATGTTTGCCATGTCCATGGTTTTTTTTGTCAAAATAGTTTAGTTTGACAAAAAAATTGAAAAAATATTTTTCCCGAAATTTTTTTTTTTTGTCAAATTGCGAAAAATTAACTAAGCAAGCAAAAATAATCCTAATAAGATAAGATGCTGTTATAACTTGGTAAACTGACTGTCCACATATCCACACAAGACTTCCTATCCCACTCAATTTGATTGACCTGAAATGTAACGAATGTACCAGCATGGAATGCAAGTAAAATAATTGTTGCCTTATTTTTTAATTTGTCATATTTCTTTAATGCGTGCACACATGGATGGAACTGCATATTATTTTGTGAAATGTACATTTCGATTCAATGTGAGGCACAAAAGAGCATTTGATAATAGCAGTGGAACAAGACCCATAATAATCATAATAAAAAATACTTATTACTGCATTTGCAGTTACCTTTGCCTTCCGTCGTTGGGCTAAAGGCAACAATGTTTTTTATGGAGTGTAAACTAAAATAAAAATTAACCCAGGCACGCAATGGAATGTACAACGGAGCCGAGCCTTGAGCCAATGCCTTGAGGCTGTCTCTTTGTCACAGGTGTAATACAAAGATTGAATTCATCCTGGAGGAACGGAGGGAGAACTGAAATGGGGCTTAAAGGCCTGGTTGAAAAAGTTCAAGTTGTATATTGCGTTTTTTTTTTTTCCTGCCGTAGGTGTTCAGGATTAAATTGTAGAAATGCAAACAGATAGATTCGTTCAAGAAGCACAACGTTCATGAACTAATCCAAGGATTGACAGTTTCTAATATAGAATGGTCGCAATGAAAGAACAGTCGGTTGATGAAAAAAGATAACCAGGAAGTTATTAAGGCGTAGCCTGTAGGACAGTGCCATCTGGAACAGCGTTTGACTGTCCGTATGCATGTATGTATGTATGTATGTCCCTTACAAATGTCCACCAATCAAAGCTGAGGATCTGGTCACATGACAGGGTCACCATTACAGTTGCATATTTTCCTGAAAAGGAATATAATAACCTTCTGTGGAACATTTTGGGGTTCCCAGCGGGTGTCGTAAGGTAGGTAGGAGGTTTCAGAAATTCCTCAATACAATTATGATTTTGAAATGTGATTGACACGGACCTTGCTCCCGAATCTGGAATTGAACAGATGACAATGGTTTGCTGTTTTGATAATATCTCATTATCCAGGAGAGATGCTGAGAGATTCTCAGTTCCATGGTGACAGACAGCTTAGAGACTCACAGTACTTTAAAAATATTAAATACTTACATTATTTGCGAACTGGTATCCCCACCCAGGTCATACTATCCTCTTCAACTGAAGTATCAAACAAGCCAGGCTACGCTGCTGTTACACTATCGGTCTTGGTTTTTTGTATAAAGAGCCGAGGTTGTGGACGAGTGAGAACACTGAATGGATCAGGACGCAACAGAACAACAGGAACAGCAGAAAGAATGGGAAAACACCAACGGTAGGGTTGAAGGACAAAATAGATGGAGTCCTGGACAAACAGTGGTTGTGGGAAGGAATAAGAGGTAAGGGAGGATGCATGGGGTGGTCAAGATGGATACAGTAACAAACTCTCTGGAAGGAAAACTGGAGATTTGAAGAAGGAACAACAAGTTCAAAGCTTATATCAGGAAAAGACAACAAGTTCTACGCTTATTATCCGAATACACATACACTTTGACCTTAAGTGTACCTTTTTATATTTATCGATCCTCAACATAGCCTGGTGTTGGCTTAGTGGTTAGGGTGCCGGCCTGGGATCCTGGGATCCTGGGTTTGAATCCCGGTCAATCCCTGAATTAACGCCAGGGGGGTTGACTCAGCCTGTCATCCTTCTGAGGTTGGAAAATTGAGTACCAGCTCACTGGTAATTCCCTGTGTGTCGCAAAAGGCGACCAACAGGGTTGGTGACAGGAAGGGCATCCGGCCATAAAATATTGCTTCAAAAAGGGGACCACGGTGCCCAGAAAAGGCCAACCCTGCTCTGCGGGGAAAAATGGCCTCTAAAGGTGGTTGTTGTTTTTGTTTGATCCTCAACATGTTAGATATTATATATCGGTCCATCTCCGAGATGTTTTAGTTTAACTGAATACCTTTTTCATTTGCCACCCCCAGGGAACATATATTCGGCCTGCAGTTGGACGCCATCATGGGGCGGGAGCTATTTTACCATAAGGTAAGGCCTGATTTTCATTTCCGCAATCCTTTAGTAATCTGAACCACTTCTCTTTACTCTATACTAGGGCATGCCCGTACTATATCTATATCTAAAATTATATCCCCCCCCTCTATTTACATGAAATGGTTTGGTCCAAAGCGAACGGCTTGCGAGTGGTGACAATCCCCCCCCTCTATTTACATGCAATGGTTTGGTCCAAAGCGAACGGCTTCCGGAGTTTGGTAAAGAAATCGCCATCGCGTGCACAAACGCGCAGGAAAGCGAATGAATCGCAAATTCGTTTTTATTAGTTTTAAAACATAGTTTAACGCCAACATAGTTTGCAAACGTGAAATAAATGAATACGCTCTCAAATGTGCCATCCGAGGCAGAGTGTGTCCGCCACGTTCGGCACACGCGATAGTTCGCTGCTCTCTGATTGGTTGAATCGTTTTTTGGACATAGCTCGGTAAGTAATTGTCCGATTAATATGAAACCTTGAAAAGGCACATCCTCGGGTCCCCAGCAATATACCTGGCAAGTTAAAAGTATATCGGACCCGTGGTTGTCGAGAAACAGCGGTCACAGACAGACAAACGTACAAACGTACAGACAGAGATTACTGGAATTATAGATAGACTAGGGCATGCCCGTACTATATCTATATCTAAAATTATATCCCCCCCTCTATTTACATGAAATGGTTTGGTCCATGAAATGTTTTGGTCCATTCGCAACGCCAAAGCGAACGGCGAACGCTTTACATGAAATGGTTTGGTGCATGAAATGTTTTGGTCCATTCGCAACGCCAAAGCGAACGGCGAACGGCTTGCGAGTACAGTGACAATCCCCCCGGGGTTTTTATTAGTTTTAAAACATAGTTTAACGCCAACATAGCGCCAACATAGTTTGCAAACGTGAAATAAATGAATACGCTCTCAAATGTGCCATCCGAGGCAGAGTGTGTCCGCCACGTTCGGCACACGCGATAGCTCGCTGCTCTCTGATTGGTTGAATCGTTTTTTGGACATAGCTCGGTAAGTAATTGTCCGATTAATATGAAACCTTGAAAAGGCACATCCTCGGGTCCCCAGCAATATACCTGGCAAGTTTAAAGTATATCGGACCCGTGGTTGTCGAGAAACAGCGGTCACAGACAAACGTACAAACAAACAAACACACAGAGATTACTGGAATTATAGATAGACTAGGGCATGCCCGTACTATATATAAGCTAGGACGTGTCCGTACGTGGGTGCCCGTTCCTTGCCAAAAAAAAAAAAAATTTGTGTAGGGGTGTGTGTGTGTAAACATCCTAGGGCGTGCCCGTACGTGGGTGCAAAAAAACATGCGTGCAAACAACAACAACAAAAAAAAACTTTGAAACCACGTGGCAGTAACGACCACAGAACCCCCCCCCCCCCTCTATTTACATGAATGGTTTGGTCCATTCGCAACGACCACAGAACCCCCCCCCCCCTCTATTTACATGCAATGGTTTGGTCCAAAGCGAACGGTTTGGTCCATTCGATGTGATTCGATGATTCGATGTGAATGGTTTGGTCCATTCGCAACGACCACAGAACCCCCCCCCTCTATTTACATGAATGGTTTGGTCCATTCGCAAAGCCAAAGCGAACGACCACAGAACCCCCCCCTCTATTTACATGAATGGTTTGGTCCATTCGCAAAGCCAAAGCGAACGACCACAGAACCCCCCCCCCCCCCCCTCTATTTACATGAATGGTTTGGTCCATTCGCAACGCCAAAGCGAACGGCGAACGGCTAAATCGCCATAGCTCGGTAAGTACTTGTCCGATTAATTTAAAACCTTGAAAAGGCACATCCTCGGGTCCCCAGCAATATACCTGGCAAGTTTCAAGTATATCGGACCGGTAGTTGTCGAGAAACAGCGGTCACAGACAAACAGACAAACGTACAAACGTACAAACGTACAGACAGAGATTACTGGAATTATAGATAGATAAAGGTTGCATCACAGCATGAAGGACATAAACTGAAGGGTCTTTTCAATCCACTCAAATGAATCCCGTTTTTTTTTTCAGATTTATTTTCTGCGACATTCACACTTTTTGTAAATCTCTTCACCTTCAATCATCTGTGCTTATTTACTCTTCTTTCTTTATGCAAGGCCATTTTAGGCAACCCATGTTGGTGAATTGTGGAACTTGGGGTTGTGGATTAAAATTGTATTCCATTGTTGACCACTTAGCATTAAAACAACTACTGTTGTTGTTAAAATATATTTACTTTATCCTATAAGCTGAACTGTTGAAGTGTTCGATTTTGGACAAGAGGAATTGCAACATTTTTCATCCTTGAACCAACTCTTTATTGGCAAAGTTTAATTAGCCATGCAAGTTGAATTGTTGAATCCTCAATTTGGAAACCACTGCCAATTGCTAATCCAATAATGGATTGTCTGCCACATCCATTCAACGGGTTGAATAACCTACGAGTACCTACTGTTTGGGGATGGCAACTTAGTTAACATGTGTTTACCAAAGAGTTGCTGAATTGTATGAAGAAGTTTTGTAGTTCTCAAGAAACAGGAAAATTTCATGCAGGTCTAAACTGCAAATCTTGTCGACCAATAAAGCTGGTTTAAACCAGTTTTAAAACTTTTAAATGTCCAATTACCCATGTTTTTTTAAATCCAGGAAGATGCTCGCACAGCAGTCGCTCTGTGGAAAGGAAGCAATTGACACATGGCCTTGCCATTGGCAGATCGTACAGCCTGGGCATTCAGCCACAGTCTGGCAATTTTGTCCAAGCTGGCCACAGTTTCCTCTTTCTCAAGCCACCTGTTTTATTTCATGAATAACAATGCTTCCATCCCCTGGTGGATATCCCATTTTCAATTTTCAATTTCCTAAAGCATCTGTGCTATAAGCAATGTAATAATATTTCCAAGACTAATTTAAACCAGGTAATTCCTTTTTTTTACTTAATATTTAACATTACCGGTACCTGTAAATATGCCCAGTAAAACAACATTACAACTTGTTTATTTTTGTTCATTCTACCATGAACATGATACATTCTAACATTCATTTCTATTAATTACATATGCGATGCCTTCGTAAGAGTCTTGGCATCACCTGGTGAGACAAAATACCTAACACCTCAATACTAGACCGCTGTCGTATCCAAGGAATTGAATATTTCCTGATAAAATCCCAGCTTTGATTGTCAGGACACCTCACACGCATGGAAGACCATAGAATCCCAAGAGCGCTTTTCTATGGACAACTTAAATTTGGTAAATGGTCACGTGGTGGACAAAGAAAGTGCGATAAGGACATCCTTAAGTCTATACTCAAGTATTGTGTCATTCCAGTTGTCACCTGGGAACATCAGGCCACAAACAGGTCAGCTTGGTGTAACATTTGCCACAAAGGTCTGGAACACTTAAACTTGCTATCGAGAGACAGAGGAGGCAAGAAAGGAAAACCTGCCAACTTCCATCTCCGCAAGGACCAGTCTATACCTGAGATGTTTCTGGTAGACGCTGTGGGTCTCGCATTGGGCTACACAACCATCGCACAACTCACAACGCCTAGTGAGCACGCAAACGAAGGGAAGAGATTCGTCGAAAATGACGACTCACTCCATCATCATCTACCATTAATAAAATCATCTCACTGCTTGACAACCCCATTCCTGAATACATGAGAAACGTGTCAACACTCCAACCATGTAGTAGACAACCTGCTTATAAGGAAATACCGTATCTCTAAAAAAACAATGAACAACATTAATAAAATCAACTCAGAAATTTGGGGGTAAAAAAGTTTCGAAAGTATCAAAGCAGTATTCGAGTTTCGGCTATTCTTCTTTTTCATCTTAAGTTACAAGAGATGGATGAGTGGTACCTTTAGTTATTCAAGGTGACTTCCCGTAACAAAGAAACTGAAGCAAAAGAAGGATGAAAGGCTAAATCTGGGAGAGCTTATTGATCTGGGTTTTGAACTGATACATTTTGTAAGATGTTGGGAAAGTTGAAAGAGACCGTTTATTCCAGTGGTGGCAGTGTTGCATGAATCATGGTCGGAGGATAAAGCTGAAACCTTTGACAAAACTCTGGTTGCTTTTATCCTTTGCCATATGGACATGAGTGAAGCAATACTTCCACAAGGAGACTAAAAGGACAATCCAGAGTGTTACTTTCGCACCATAGGCCAGAGGAGGGGAGTGAGTAGGAGTGACGTAAACCGGGATATACTGTGTACTTTTCTGCATTCTCAGTTTCATCAGCACACTCTGACCACTCCCCAACCCCAATCCCCACCCCCAAACCCAACCCCCTCCCTGGTAAACCCACTTATTATATTAGAAATTCGAGAAAGTTTTATAGACTTCAATAGACTCTCACGATAAGTTTTATATGCTATATTAGCAATTATGGGGAGTTTGAGAGATGATCAAACCTTGGTGTTGGCTTAACAGTTAAGATGGCTGGCTTGAGATTACAGGGTCCTGAGTTCAAGTCCCTGGCAGGCTGTTGAATTAACACCAAGTAGATTGATTCAGGCTGTCATCCTTCCAATGTTGGCAAAATGAGTACCAGCTTACTGGGAAGAATGAGCCATTTGAGTATCCTGCGCTGGAGTGGCAAGCTCTCCAGGATTGTATCCAATAGCCGAGGAAACTGCTTTGGCATCCCTACGTATCTGACGATGCAAAAGGGGTGGTCTTCTTCTTCTTCTTCATTTGATGATTAAGAAAGCATTTTGATTTTGTTAAACATTCTGGAGAATTCTATAGAATTTCAAGAGAAGATTTGGATTCCTTTCAATACTAGAACGCCACTCAGTGGAGCGCATACTCCCGCCGTGGGTTTAGTTGGAATAATACGTTTTGTTTAACATCTTCTCTCCCCAAAACAATAAATGAAAAAGAAAGTAGGCCGTAACTGTCAGAGAATTAATTTTGATATATCTCGGAATTAGAGGAGAAAAACATCATTTAAGAATAAGAATAAAAGCTTTAATGTGGTAAAACAGAAAAAATCTTTCCCAAAAAAATTTCCCAAAAAGATTCCTGGATCCGGAATAATATCCTGAGCTTCACCAAAAACTAATCAATTCTTCCTTATCCCAAGGGCAATCATCCCACCAACTTTCATCCAAACCCGTTCAGAACTTTTCCAGGTATCTTGTTCACAAACACACGAACACATGAACATACGAACACACACACACACACACACGGACGGAAACGATCGAATGCGTTACTCCCTTGCGGGAATAATAAACCTGAAAATCGCAGAGCCAGAACCAGAATTATTTATTTGGTCTGGGAAGCCCATGCGAGGTTTCTTCTTCTTCAGCCTCTCACAACCCTGGGTGAATATGCGATCTTTTTTTTAAAAGTTGGAATTTTGCCAAATCTGTTTTATTTGTTTGTTAATATACCTCAGCCATTGACAAATCTGGAATTATAATTTTATTTGAGGTTCAAATTAACCCGGGAGATTGTGTCAAACGAAGCCTGCAAGTCTGTATATGTGATAAATAATTAATCGTCCACAGTCGAAGACTTCTTCTTCACGCAATAACAACTTCTAGCTTCCAGACCGTACATCCAATGATCTTCAAATTTTGCACGTTTGTTACTCTTCATGACTTCGTCTACAGTATGGAGTTTCACGGCGATCAATGAAGTGGTTCAAGAGATATAAATGTTTTTATTATTTGCGTTTAATTAACGATGTCTGCCAAACCACGTGACCTATCGCAAATTCCAAAAGGACATTTTAGTAGACTGATATGCTGAACAGATCTGTGAAGTTTCCCCTCGATTGGATCACAAATGAGGGAGGAGCTAGGTTTTAAATGTTTGTGCTTAAAAACGTCATAACTCTGAAACCTTGTGATGCATGACGTCATGCTCGCTGACTTTTTTGTTCGTCATGGGTATGCGATTCTGCCTGCAAAGTTTGGCCTCGATCTGTTCAGGCGTTTTGGAGAAAATTGGATTTTAGTGTTTTTCACTCAAAACAATATGACGGCCGAACCACGTGACCTGTGACATCATAATTACCATAAAAATATTACACAGACCGAGTCCCTCCTATGGTGAAAATTTGCTCTCAATCGCTCCAATTATTGCAGAAAAAATGGTTTTTAAAGGAAAACAGAAAAAAAAAATCCCGAAAAAAATCCCCCAAAAAATTCCTGGATCCGGAATAATATCCTGAGCTTCACCAAAAACTAATCAATTCTTCCTTATTCCAAGGGCAATCATCCCACCAACTTTCATCCAAATCTGTTCAGAACTTTTCCAGATATCTTGTTCACAAACACACGAACACACACGCACACACACACACACGCGCACACACACACACACACACACACACACACACACACACACACACACACACACACACACACACACACACACACACACACACAGACAGACACGATTGAATGCATTACTCCCTGGTGGGAGTAATTATATAGAGTATTCTCTCTTGTTCTACAGACCTCTAAAGAAATTGTATGGAATGTTTGCATTCCATTATAAGTTATATGAGAGTTCTCCATATTTGTGTAGAATTTATGTCAAATGTTTTTTGTTGGGATATTTCTCAAATTGGAAGGTAAAACATGCCAACATTATGGTAGCAGTCATCAAAATAATGAAGATTTTGTTTGTTTTGAAAATATCCACTCTCAGGAAATCCAGAAAACAACATCTGGTCAACCTCAAGGTTGAACTCTCAACCCTGTCTCCTTCTTAAAAGACGTGGTGGCGCCCTGTCAAGTCTGTCCCTGGTGTATGCTCCCCCTCCATCCCTTCCCTCACTTCAAATGGCACCACATCTGACTCTGCTCGTGAGAAGGCCGAATGCCTCCATTCTGTATTGATTTCCAAATCTTGTGTACAGTTCCCAACCATCACTCCCTACACCTACCCTAACCTCTCTTACCCGACTTCTCCTGGATAATATCTTTCTCACTTAAGAAGGTGGAGAGGTTTCTGGCAAACTTCGATGACTCCGATTCTGCGACAGATGCACATGGCATCAATGCATATGACATAAAAACCTGCTCTGCTGCTCTTGCTCATCTTATTTCTACTCTGTTCACTCAATGGTTCTCTCTGGGACCGTTTTGGTCTGCCGAGAAGTTAGCCAAC
The DNA here is from genome assembly GCF_964187855.1 of Myxine glutinosa. Lineage (NCBI taxonomy): Eukaryota > Metazoa > Chordata > Myxini > Myxiniformes > Myxinidae > Myxine > Myxine glutinosa. The sequence continues at coordinate 27,631,349 of NC_136267.1, read as the reverse complement.
ATGACTGCAATATACAAACATGGTGCAAAAATGGATCCTCTTAACTACAGGCTTATCAGCGGGCTTGCAATTACATGTATAAACAAGAAAAAGAGCAATCGGAGATTTACAAACTTTCGCCAGGATGTATTTTCAGTGGTTTTAAGGGCTTTTGTGTTAAACCCCCCCCCCCTTCACATGCCTCCCCCCCTTCACATGCCTCCCCCCCAAAGCCCTCTCCCTCCCACAGATCTCTCGATGTCTCCATGTCTCTCGGTCCCTGCTCTCAAATGTTGTGTTTGTGTCCTTCCCCCTCTCTCCCCATCTTGTCTACCGCTCCCGATGTTATTTGTTTTATGTGTCTGTTTGTCTTTCTGTGTGATTAATGTTCGCTCTTTCACGAGCCTCGATCTTGTATACAAAAAAAAAAAAACAAAAAAAAAAAAAAAAAACAAATATGGCGGCCGAACCACGTGACCGATGACGTCATCATTATTTTTTTCGAAACTAATTTATTCCTAGATTATGCCCAAGAAATTTCATCTTGATCGGATGAAGTTTTGTACTTTTCGAATTATGACGTCATAATGGAGGCACCTATGACATCATCATTAACATATTTTATTCCCCATGGAGAGTTCTTTACAATGAGCCATTTCTCAATATTTTCTATTCAGCACTTTCCGAGATATAGAGGTGCAAAGTTTTTCGATTTTTCCAAGATGGCGGCCGAACCACGTGACATATGACGTCATAATTATCATTTAAAAATTGTACAGGTGGAGTTGCACCAATGGTGAAAATTTCCTGTCAATCGGAGCAATGGTTGCAGAGAAAATCAGATTTATTCTGTGCGGACAAACAGACAAACAAACAGACAAACAAACGGACTCAAACGCAATACCCAATCCTCTGGCGAGGGTAACAAGATCATGTAATCTATCATTTCAGTTGACATCAAATCCTTCCTTTTCTCCAACAGCATGATCTCACATCATCATTTGGGTTTCAGACCTGGCTATTCTACCCTCAACATGCTGCTTCGACTCCTTCTTCCTCTTCTTCCTCCTCTTCTTCTCTTCCTCTTTTTTTTTTTTTTTTGTATACTGAATCGAGGCTCGTGAAAGAGCTAACATTTATTTCACAAACAAATCAACCAGACAAACAAAATATATAAAAAGAGGGAGCGGAAGACAAGATGGGGAGAGATGGTCCAGGACCTGACTAACATATGTATGCAAATAATTTAGGAGAGGATAACTCAACTGTTATAGGCTAATATCACCCCCAGGAACAACCTGGGATGTGTGCCAAAATCTCTATCCGGGGCGAAAAGCCCGAAAATGACCACGCCCTTTTAAAAATGACCACGCCCTTTTTCATAGGAAGTGCTATTTCCGACATAGCTCTATCTTCTATACCGTTGGAGCTACAGATTTTCTGAGGTGCTTGAAATGTTCAGAATAGCCATGTTTAGGAGGTCATATATTTCCAAATGGGTTTTATACGAGAAAATGACTAAAAAGCCCGAAAATACAGCCATTTTTAACACGATTTCATACTAATATTAAGCATATTCATGATATACAAAGGCCACTATGAGCCTCCATACATTTTATGATTTTGAGCTCCCTGATTGGCTGATAGTTTCAGTCTATAATTATACCACAGTGAGGTTTGTCAGTGTGAGTCATGTAAAATGGTAAGTTTTCACATCTTATTTCAATTTTAATGAGCAAACTCTTTAGATTTGTGATGCCTAATTAGTAGTTTTATAGGTGATCAATATAAATGAATCTAATTTCACATGGAATTTTATAAGCAGATGAGAAACCTATGTGTTTCTAGTTTCTCTGTCTACTGACGCCTAGAGGCCTAGTATTATGAGTGGTGGTGTGCTACACTGCCCAGCCTACTACTATACGGGTTACTCTGCCTCGCTGTAGGGCCTAGGCCTGGCTAGACTAGGCCAAGTAAGCTCTACTTAGCACTACTGTACGCCTAGTAGAGTGTAGTAGTATTATTAATAATAATTACTACTGCAACTAGCTAGGCCCAGCTTGAATAACCTAGGTTTTGAATAACCTTGAATAACCGCTGTCATCAGGTGACACAGATGTCTTTGTGTGCCTGTTATACCACATCACAATCAATTGGAGAGATATTGGCCTTCAAGAGCTCTGGCTCGTCCGCAACTGAGGAGTGAAAAGATCAATATTACAACTCCACGATATCTGCACAGCGCTGGGAGACGAGCTCACAAAGTGTCTCCCAGCACTCCATGCGCTGACTGGGTGCGATACAACCAGCAAGATATCCACTAAACTTGCAGCCCTGAACGCTGTCCGCAAACTAGGAAATTCCTCTCTGATCCTGAATTTCGACTGCCCACAGCTAACAGAAAGCACAATAGAGATGGCGGAGACATTCTTGGTCAAGTGTCTCAAACCATCAACAGACCTGGAGATATTTGACGACCTGCGTGTCGCTGCATTTGATAGCAATGCCCTCAAGATGGACTTTGAGAGAACCGCTTGCACGTCAACTAATGCAAGAAAACATATCCAAAGAGGCTATTACCAACAGCAACTGTGGGTCCAAGCCCCATTTAGAGACGCCACCTTGATTATGAATGCCGAGTCTTATGGTTTTGTAAGAAGGGGCAGTTTATTAGTCCCTGAGATTGTGATCTCAAAACCCGAAGGCCTGCCAGTTCCCTGTAAGTGTGGCAGGTGTGCTCGTAAGAATGGGTGTCCATGCAGGGTAGCTGATTTCAAGTGTTGCAAGTACTGCAAATGCAAAGGAGGTGATTGTTGTAAAAACCTTATCACTGAATGAACACTGCTCATCATCCTCATAACTGGACTCTGTTGTGTTACTCTTCATGTTCCTGTTCCCGACCCTGGTTTATGTGACACATAAACAGTACTATTGTGGTGTTCAAAGTTGTATTGTTGGCTGTTGGGCAAATTCCCTGCTGACCTTTGAAACATTAAGCTCTCTCGGTACTGCTGCCTACTAAAGTAATGTTTTTTTTGTTTTTTTTGTTTTTTTTTCATTTTAAGTTAACATTCCATTGATAATAGTATGATTGAAAATACAATTTCTTTACAATAATCAAATGCTGGCTTTCTTTACTATGATATGGCAATTCCAGTATGTAGGTAGTTGTATGGTAATAAGTTGACCTAACGCTTTTTAGTCATTTTCTCGTAGAAAACCCATTTGGAAATATATGACCTCCTAAACATGGCCATTCTGAACATTTTAAGCACCTCAGAAAATCTGTAGCTCCAACGGTATAGAAGCTAGAGCTATGTCGGAAATAGCATTTCCTATGAAAAAGGGCGTGGTCATTTTAAAAAGGGCGTGGTAATTTTCGGGCTTTTCGCCCCGGATAGAGATTTTGGCACACATCCCAGGTTGTTCCTGGGGGTGATATTAGCCTATAACAGTTGAGTTATCCTCTCCTAAATTATTTGCATACATATGTTCGTCAGGTCCTGGACTAAGAAGGGGAAGCACACAAACATAACATTTGAGAGCAGGGAGATGTGTGGGAGGGAGAGGGCTTGGGGGTAGGAGGCGTGGGAAGGGGGGCCGGGGGGGTGGGAGAAGTATAAAACACAAGGACACCAAGGACTTCCAGGACAGAAGTTGGTATTTCAAAAAGGTGGATTTGGGGTGAAATTAGCGGGGGTAGAAAAGATCAAGGTTTTGGATGGGGGAAGATAAGAGATGGTGGTGAACAGCTGTTTTAAAGACCTGGAGGGTGGAGTGGGATTGAAGAGAGTGAGGGAGTTTGTTCCAGTGGCGGGAGAAAAGAGGAATGAAGGAGTGAAGGTGAGCAGAGAGTCTTGATTTTGGCAGTTTAACCATAAGAGGGTTGCAGGCAGATCTTGTGCGACTTGTAGGAATATTTGGGGGACAGAGCCCAGAGAGAGCTGGGGGGGGGGGGCAAGGCCAGAGAGGAGTGGGTAGAAGACGGAAAGACCCACCCACCTGCCTGCGGTGAGTGAGTGAAAGGCCCTTGGAGTTAGCTTCCTCGCGGGAGATTCCTATGATTCTGAACGCTTTGGTTTCAACAGCGTGAAGACGAGCTAGGTGTGAGGCAGGAGCACCAGCCCAGAGGGGAGAGCAGTATTCCATTGAGCTGCGGATGAAAGCCTTGTATGTGGTGAGGAGCTCAGGTGTGCCAAGGAAGGACTTCGCACGACGGAGGATGCCCAGACTGGCTTTGGAGGCCAGATTTGAAATGTGGTTTTCCCAGGAAAGATCATGGCAGATAGTGAGACCCAAAAGCTTGAGTGACAGAACTTCTTGGAGAGGATTATTCAGAAAGTGGATGGGAGGGTTGTCCAGTCGGTCTTTTCGGAGAGACATCGTAAGAGTGTGAGATTTGTCAGGATTGAACGACATGTTCCACTTGTTTGCCCAGTCTGTGATTTTGTCCAGTTCTGCAGAGAGTGAGGAGGCTGCAGACTGCCGATCTGAGGGATGAGGAATGGAGCGACAGAGAGTAGAGTCATCAGCAAAGAGATAGAGAGGATTTTCAAGAGAGTCAGAGAGATCATTGATGAAGACCAGAAAAAGCACAGGGCCCAGAACACTGCCTTGGGGAACTCCAGCCTGAACAGGAAGAGGAGATGAGAGAAACCCATTCAGGGCCACACGTTGACTACGACTAGAGAGGAAGTCCGCCAGCCATGCGTGGAGATTTCCATGGATACCAAAGGAGGAGAGTTTGGTGAGCAGAGCGGGGTGCCAGACCGTATCGAAGGCACGTGATATGTCAAGGGAGACAGCTCTAATTTCCTGTTTGGCATTGAGGACCTCCATCCATTGTTGAGAAAGCAGAAGCAGCATGTCCAGAGTAGAGTGACCAGGTCTGAAACCAAATTGATGATCAGAGATCAAGCCATTGGAGAAGAGGAAAGATTTCATATCTGAAGCAATGATGGATTCCATGACTTTGCTGATAATTGGGAGAAGGCTGATTGGTCTGTCGTTGCTAGGATCTGTTTTTGCACCTTTTTTGTGCAAAGCGGTGATGTTGGCTGATTTCCAAGCAGATGGCAGATGACCTTGAGCAAAAGAGAGGGTGAAGAGAACAGAGAGAGGGAGTGAAAGAGCGGAAGAACAGGATTTTAGGACCCATGGGCTGATGCCGTCGGGTCCAGTTGCAGAATCAGTCGAGGGCTGACAGAAACTTTTCCACCTTGTCAGGAGGAAAGGACGCAGAGTCCAGGAGCAGCTGGGTACGACTGGGTACGGTGGGTACAGAGAGGGATGGGTTTGGGACACAAGATTTAGAGGCAAACAGAGTTGAGGCATTAAGCTTTTTCACGTGCGGAGTCAGACGTGTAGCCGTTTGAGTTGAGGGAGGGGATGGAGGGGGAACAAACACCAGAAACAGATTTGACCAGACGCCACCAGGATTTGGAAGAGGGAGACAGATAAGAGAGTTCGGTCTTGAGAACGGAGAGATATTGTTTCCTGGCTCTCCTGAGGGTGGACACACACTTGTCTCGGGCTTTGTGAAAGGAAATAAGATTTCCTTCCGTTGTATTTGCTTTCCAGGAGACGAAAGCAAGTTGTTTCTGGGCAAAAGCCTCACCACAAGATTCCGTGTATCATGGACGGGTGGAAGGGTATGACAACTGAAGATGAGATGGGATAAATCTCTGCATGAGAGCGAGCAATTTACTTTGGAAGAATTCCCAGGATGAGTTGATGTCAGAGGCGGTAGAGATGGGAGACCAGTCCAGATGATTGATGGCTGCTTGAAGACCGTGCCAGTTGGCCTGAGTGAAATGCCAGACACGTCGGCGCTGAGGAGGCTCTCTGAGAATGGTCAGAGAGATTTCCACTTTAACAAGCACATGATCAGATGAGCCGATTGGAGCAGAAGAAGAGCAGCAGACATTTTCAGGGAAGTTAGTCATAACCAAGTCCAGAAGAGAAGATGCTCCGTTGACTGAGATCCGGGTCAGCAAATTGACAGATTGTGTCAGTCCCAGTGAGTCGCAGAAGTCCTTTGCTGAAGAGCCATGGCTGGTGAGAGAGGTACCCACACCCAGCCAACTGGCATGGTGATAATTGAAATCACCACATATGAGAAAGAGAGAGTTGGGATGGGTAGATAGAAGTTGGTCCATATTATCAGACAGCGAGATGTAGATGGAGTCATCACTGTTTGGTGGACGGTACAACACACATATGAACAAAAGGTGGGAGCGAAGGGGAAGCCGCAGCCAAAGGTATTCCTGGGGGTGAGGTGGAGAGAGGGCAGTGCAGGGCGAGTGAGGAAGAGAGTTTTTTTATAAAGATAGCAACCCCACCTCCAGGACGAGGCTCGGGTCTATCATACCGGAGGAGGGAGTAACCTGGGAGAGATACCAAGGAATCAGAGACATCATGAAGGAGGAAAGTTTCTGTTAAGCAGATCACGTCTGGTTTGTCAGAAGCAACCTGTATGGAGAGATCAGTCAAGTTTGAGCGAAGTTCTTCTTCAGTCAAGTTCTCTTCTTAAATGTGGTCCGATCGTCAACCATTCAAGATGTAAAACCAGCATATCTCAACCATCCTTGGTCCTGCTGATCAATCTGTGCAAGAGCTTTCCAACTGGTGGATGGGACACTCTTGCACAAAGTGTTCTGCAGTTTGGGGCCCTCCACAATCATAGCTTGTGGTGTCAGCCAGGTTCCAGGTGTACATGCAAGCCTTAAAGCGTCCAACGACTGTACACAGTCTGTTCAGGAGACACCACTCCTTTCTCGGAAGTCTGCAGCTAGCTGGAGAGGTGTAAATGGGCAGCAGATGCTGCAGCGTGTGACTTCAGGTTGCCTCCTTTTCCACTCTGAGAGGAGTCACTGTTGTTTACTTTCTGAGCTGTCGACCTTGATGGACAACTTGGCTGCCTGGCTGAAAGTTTTCTGACTCTTGAGTCATTGAGTTTGCAGTGAATCATACATCTTGTTGTAGAGGGGATGAACTTCAGTCAGAAGCTTTAAGTGCAGTATATCTCGTTGCTGCTTCTCGCCTTAGGTGGCGAGGTTGGATGCCACCGAGGATAGGTAGGTGGTTAGTGGGTGTCGGTCTGAGGCAGCCATTGATGACTCTTTGGGCAGAATTGAGCTAGACATACACTTTCTTTATGCACCACTTCTACCCCAAGCAGCAACACAGTACTCTGCTCTGCCCCCCAGTCATGGCCTGGTAGTTTCCTCAGCAGGTTGATCTTTGCTGCCATTTTCCAGCCACATCCTCATCATGGTTGTGGAAAGCAAGGTCCCCGTCCAACTTAATACCAAGGGAGGTCAGTGTGTTGGTAAAAGGAATTAGATAATGATTCAATCAAACTTGTATTTGGCTATTGACGTCCTTTTCCCTCAGGTGAAAAGCTGAACAGGTGGTCTCCTGCACATTAAGACGGAGTAGCCATTTATGGTAACGTGTCCATTGTATAAATATAATATGACCAGGCCTGCTCTGCATCCTGAAAAGTGTCACAAGACTTTAGGATGGCTAAGTTATCTGCATAGGCCAGTCTCATACCAGAAGTGTGTCTCAGGTGAGCTGTAGAGAGGTTGAAAAGTGCTGGAGCAAGAACAGACCCTTGGGGGACACCATTCTTATGGTCCTGGTCCGGCTGGGGTGGTCCATTTATCAGGACCCGAAAACAGCGGTTGGAGATCAGGCTGTAGTATGGCTTCAGAAGCAGGCCATGGTGACGTACACAGTCATAGGCAGATGAGAGATCATTCATGAGTGCTCCATTTCTTGTTGGTCTCAAATGCATCCTCATTATGTTCTGTGACAGCCAACACCTGATATACTGTGCTCCTGTCTTTCCTGAAACCTGCTTGTTCATTCGAGAGAACTTGCTCAAGCAGTTACTCAATCCTATTCATGATGACCCTTTCAAACACTTTGAAGGGAACCGACAGGAGGGAGATTGGATGGTAGCTCTTTGGGTCGTTTTTCGGTTTGTTGGGCTTGGGAATAGCTACAACATTAGCTCTCTTCCAGCCCAGTGGGACTTGTGCTATTGCCAGGTAATGTGAAGAATAAGGCCTGCATGGATGAGCTGTTCATCATGGGTGTTGTCTGTGCCTGTGGCCTTACGACACTTGAGTTTATCAATTGCAGCCTCAAGTTCAAATGGTGACACTTCTTCGGTGAGGCCAACATTAACAGATGGTGAGTGCCTAAACTCTTGAAATTTGGAGTTGATACACTCCAAACAATGGATGGAAACCCTCAATCTCAGACATGAGATCAGTGCCATCTCTCTTGATATACAGTGCATTCAGAAAGTATTCAGACCCCTTCACTTTTTTCACATTTTGTTATGTTGCAGCCTTATGCTGAAATCGTTTAAATTCATTTTTTCCTCATCAATCTACACTCAATACCCCATAATGACAAAGAGAAAACAGGATTTTAGAAAGGTTTGCAAATTTATTTTAAAGAAAAAACTGAAATATCACATTGACATAAGTTTTCAGACCCTTTGCTATGATACTTTAAATTTAGCTCAGATGCCTCCCATTTCTCTTGATCATCTTTGAGATGTTTCTACACCTTGATTGGAGTCCACCTGTGGTAAATTCAATTGATTGGTCATGATTTGGAAAGGCACACACCTGTCTATATAAGGTCTCACAGCTGACAATGCATATCAGAGCAAAAACCAAGCCATGAGGTCGAAGGAATTGCCTGCAGAGCTCAGAGACAGGATTGTGTCGAGGCACAGATCTGGGGAAACCTACAAAAATATTTCTGCTGCATCGAAGGTTCCCAAGAGCACAGTGGCCTCCATAATTCTGAAATGGAAGAAGTTTGGAACAACCAGGACTCTTCCTAGAGCTGGCCGCCCGGCCAAACTGAGCAATCGGGAGAGAAGGGCCTTGGTAAGAGAGGTGACCAAGAACCCGATGGTCACTCTGGCTGAGCTCCAGAGATCCTGTGTGGAGATGGGAGAAACTTCCAGAAGGACAACCATCACTGCAACACTCCACCGATCTGGGCTTTATGGCAGAGTGGCCAGACGGAAGCCTCTCCTCAGTGAAAGACACATGAAATCCCGCTTGGAGTTTGCAAAAAACCACCTAAAGGACTCAGACTGTGAGAAACAAGATTCTGTGGTCTGATGAAACCAAGATTGAACTGTTTGGCTTCCGTCTGGCCACTCTGCCATAAAGCCCAGATCGGTGGAGTGTTGCAAAAAAAAAAAGAAAAAAAAAAGTCCTGGTTGTTCCAAACTTCTTCCATTTAAGAATTATGGAGGCCACTGTGCTCTTGGGAACCTTCAATGCAGCAGAGATTTTTTTGCAGGCTTCCCCAGATCTGTACCTCGACTCAATCCTGTCTCTGAGCTCTGCAGGCAGTTCCTTCGACCTCATAGCTTGGGTTTTGCTCTGATGTGCATTGTCAGCTGTGAGACCTTATATAGACAGGTGTGTGCCTTTCCAAATCATGTCCAATCAATTGAATTTACCATAGGTGGACTCCAATCAAGGTGTATAAACATCTCAAAGATGATCAAGAGAAATGGGAGGCACCTGAGCTAAATTTCAAGTGTCATAGCAAAGGGTATGAATACTTATGTCAATGTGATATTTCAGTTTTTTCATTTTAATAAATTTGCAAACCTTTCTAAAATCCTGTTTTCTCTTTGTCATTATGGGGTATTGAGTGTAGATTGATGAGGGGAAAAATGAATTTAAACGATTTCAGCATAAGGCTGCAACATAACAACATGTGAAAAAAGTGAAGGGGTCTGAATACTTTCTGAATGTACTGTATATATATATATACAGCATTTAATATTTCCCCCCAAATGCCCTCGTTCTTATTTACAAAATGTCCAATGACTGCATAATGTACCATTTTAATTTGCAATGTTAATAGCAAAGTTAATTAAGTAAGTAATTGCAGATGAGTTTGGGCCATTGGTGATGCACCTGTTTTCAAAAATCGGTGATATGAGCTCAGCACCTTTACTTTCCATTATAACATTTCTTTTTTCTAAAAATGGATATGAAAATTACCCCTCCCAAGTAACTAAGCATCATTAAATTTTATATGAGAAATGCAATGGATAGAGGAGGGGAAAAAAATGATAGAAGGACCTGGGAAGCCAAAACACATTGACAATGACAACAGAAAGTATAAAAATGCTGAAGAACACACAAATTTGGGAAGGAAACCTAAGAACTTAATCACTCGCCCTCTGATGCTCCTTCAACTTGAATTCATGGCTACGCTTTGCTTTCAACTTAATATGCGTCCTCTGCCTGGCTCCTGGCTCCTCCAAAATAAGGGGCGTCCTCCGCCTGAGGGTAGCCCATGACCGTTGAGGCCGTTGCCTGGCACTGTTGGTTTGCTCTCCCGCAATGCATCTTCTGTCAAGAGTGCTCTTTGTTTGCTGCGGTGCTTTCATGGCGCTGCCCTCCTCATTTTGCCTGATTACTGGACACCTATACAAAGCTTTGCCACACTGAGTGTTGGGTGAAAGTAGTCAGGAAAAGGATCTAATATGGAAACAACTGCAGCCTACTCTCTGGTTGCTTTTAGAGGCCAATGACATGCTGGTTTCTCTTTCTCCTGTACCTTTTATGCTGCTGTTTTGATTTCTTTCCTCACTTGCAGTGTTTCTTTCAGTTTGTCTGCCTCTCTTATTGTCCCAAACATAGCAGTGTCACAAACTTACTCTGTTGCATCATCAACACTGCCCTTCCTATTACCATTGTGAAAGATTGCATTTGTAAAACCTGCCCTTTTCCCACCAGTTTCCTTTTTCCTTGGTGCTCTTACCTATCTGATCTCTCACCAACCATTCTAACACATGTTCTACCAATCCATACTCAATCCATATTTGTGTAAAAATTAACCATTTTTCTGTGTGCATGTTTCTGTGACGAATTTAGAATATGCCCAGGCTACTGCTACAGAATGCTCAACTCTTTTCGAAGAGATCTTTCAGATCTTTATAAGTGAGTACTAGCAGATTAGATAGCTGGCTTAAAGTTTCTTCTGTAAGAAGTACATACACCTGTAAGTGAGGCAATCCCTTGCCTGTAGAACACAAAGGTGGCAGTTTATAGTCAGACATTATTAGTCATTTATAAAAGTTAAACTTTATTTTTTTTGTACATTTCAAAAAAATACAACCAATCTCAAGAAGAACAAACAAACAGTCTACAAAATTCACAAAGCAAACAAATTAGGAGAACTAGATGGTATTCATAGAATACTTACCCTGCGCAGTCAACTTGTTGCGAGCCAACTCTTCTGATTTTAGTAGGGGAGCTCCCAATAGAGTTCGTGACCATTTTCCCGTGATCAAGGTTTGAAGGTTGATTTTGAAAGATAAAAATATATATAAAAAAATAAGCTTGGGTATCTTTTTTTAAAATGCGGGCTAACTCGGCCAGAGGACAAAATCCAAGATGTCCGCCAAAACCACGAAATCGGGCATATTTCCGCCTACGTGAATGCTACATATACATATTGGGTGTCCATATGTGGGTTTTTCTGGGCCCAGATCTTGCATCTTACATCAGTCAAGTGATATTGTGACTTAAAATGATATTAAATGATTAATGTTGACCAAAATCCAAGATGGCCGCTGCAAAAAACCATGTATTGTATATGTTCATAATCATTTCAATACAAAACCATGTATTGTACGGGGCAAACACTACAAGAGGAGCATACGATGTCTCCGATTGATGTATGAAACTCTGCTGAGAAGAATCATACAACAGTCACTACAGAATGGGGGAAGCATCTCAGATGAACTTGAAGCTCACTTGACTGTCCTGCGGAATCCTTCCTCAACAGCAGAAGAACGGCAGGAATGTTATGCACTTCTGGAAGCCAACCAAGAGGTTATTTCATTGGTGGCAGATGAGTTCAATAGAATTGAGGAGTCCGTTGGTTCAATGGCAAAGTACTGGATCACATTTATGGAGATGACTGAAATATTGATGATGAATCTGCATGCGTTGAGAATCCAGAACTGGGAACAATTCAAGTCGACATTACGTTTAATGCTACCATGGATCCAGATTTATGACAACGATAAATATGGACGGTGGTTGGTTGAGTATTGGCTGGAAATGGAATCCCTCCCAGAGGATGTAGCACAATACATGCGAGATGGCTTATTTGCTCAATCCATGTCGGGAAAGCCTTACTCATGTTTGCCATTGGATCTCTGGATCGAGATGACAATGAACAAGGGTTCAAAGATGAAAGCTGGCTGGCTCAAAATTTTGAAGAACGAAAAGATGCTGCTGTCACATTCCCGAAATGCTAACAATGTTAATAGAGTCCGATCCTCACTGCATGATCTTGCCAGCACATCAGAATCAAAACGACATCACAGTGAAAATGCTCCCACTCGCATGAAGGAAGACGAACAAGCTGTACAAGATATTAACAACTGCATCACTGAATTCGGCTGTGACCCTTTCAATGAAGAAAACAAGGTCTTGAAGTCACTACAGTCTGGAATGGTAGCTTCTGATGACCTCATTCAAGATTTTGAATCGGTCCACACCGATGGCGAGAAATGCTTGAAGGCATTCTGTGAAGACAGAATGTTCAGCAGCAACAAACCTTTCCATGCAACCATTCACAGGAATTTGAGACGGAACTTCAGCAACCCACCCTCAGTCAAGACTGGCGAGCGCATCATGAAGTCAGACGCAATGGAGAACAGAGCGATGGCAGCAGTTGTCTCACTTGCTGAAAATGACACCGAAAATTTCACCTTGTCAGAGATAATGTCGTACCGAGTCACAGATGAATGTCTGCCAATATTCAATATCAACGGCACCATGAAAAAAGTGCAAAAATCTAAGTTGGTAGAAAAATTCAAGCTACATGCGTTGGAACCAACACCAGACAAGTACACGGCGATCCTGGACATGGGATTTATATGGCGTTTGTCTACGCCATCGGTAGAAGACAGGGAAAAGGCTGATGGAATTTCCTACACCTGGGGAGACTACGCATCGAAGGTGTTCGCCGTCATTATGAGCAGACATAAATATGCATCACAAGTTGTGTTTGTCAATGACAGATATGATGTTTCCCTGACCGTCAAGGATAGCGAACGCAAGCTTCGAAAAAGCACTTCTGGATTTTCAGATGGCTCCAAGAATGTATTTTTCAAGCAGTCGGACAAATTCCCATCTGCCAAAGGATTTCAAGACTTCTTCCACAATGCAACAAACAAGCAGCACCTACAGATCTTTCTCAGAAACGAGTTCAGCGTGTTGTACCGAAACTATTCTAACACTGAATTTGTCTACTGCGTTGGGCCCACATGTGTCAATCTATCGACAGGTTTGCCTGTTACAGACTTCCAGTGTGAACAGTTAGAAGCAGACACATGCATGTTCTTCATCTACTCACAAATACGTAAAGCTGGAATAGAAACACCTGTTATCATCGACGCAGAAGATACGGACGTGCTTGTATTGGCATCGTATTTGCTCATAGAACTGAAGGGGTGCTCGCAATGAAGTACAAAAAGCAGTTCATAGATTGTACAGCTTTCTGCCCGAAGGAAATAGCAGATATCATAGTTCCTCTTCACGTCCACAGCGGCTCAGACACAACAGCAGCATTCTTTGGACATGGGAAGAAAACCATCTTCGACATATCATCCACTTCACCTGAAGCTAGAGCGTTCCTCAGTGAAGTAGGGAAACACCTACCGGTCCCTCAGCAGGTGCTTGATCATATGACGCTGTACACCATACGGTACATATACAAGGACAAACAAAGTACCACTCTGTGTGATGCTCGGGCCAGGAAGTGGCGACAAATGAAAAGGAAATCAATACTGCGGCTTCCACCAGACAAAGAATCCCACGATTTGAAAGTCAAGAGAGTGAACTATCAAACCTACGTGTTGCTCAACTACGAAAAACCTGATGCGCCACCGTCTCCTTTATCTCATGGCTGGCATCTCGAGGAAGGCATGTGTCTTCCATTGAGGTACATTCACCCAGCACTCCCAGAAAAACTAACTCAGGCTTTGGAAAGCAGCCCAACTATGGATGATCCAGTCGAGTCTGGGTCCGAGACGGACGATTCGGACAGTGAATAACAATTTCAATCTATCCAACACAAACAAACTGTTATAACAACTATTGTCATTTTCAACCCTACCGTATATGCTACTTGTGCAATGTGTATCACTGCTTGTAAATGTAATGTCATGTCACTGTAAATATAATAAAACAAAATAGAGAAAGATAAATTCTTTCTTACTGATTGCAAATGAAAACCTTGAACATTGTGTCAAATAAAAGACGTTGCAATAGATACAATGTACAGTAGCCATAACTGCTTATCTAACGGGCGAGAGGCAGCCATCTTGGTTCGTTACCTGCTCAAAAAGTCATTCATAGTAACAGTAAGGTTATAAATGAAAACACTAGTCATGTAAAACTGTATTTAGACGCCAGCGATGAATCTATGGTATGCACAATTATGAACATATACAATACATGGTTTTTTGCAGTGGCCATCTTGTATTTTGGTCAACATTAATCATTTAATATCATTTTAAGTCACAATATCACTTGACTGATGTAAGATGCAAGATCTGGGCCCAGAAAAACCCACATATGGACACCCAATATGTATATGTAGCATTCACGTAGGCGGAAATATGCCCGATTTCGCGGTTTTGGTGGACATCTTGGATTTTGTCCTCTGGCCGAGTTAGCCCGCATTTTAAAAAAAGATACCCAAGCTTATTTTTTTATATATATTTTTATCTTTCAAAATCAACCTTCAAACCTTGATCACGGGAAAATGGTCACGAACTCTATTGGGAGCTCCCCTACTATTTAGAACGTTTTTTTTTCTTTGATCCAATATGGCTGCCAGACCACGTGAGCGATGACATCATAAATTTATATTCTCTAATATAATTGCTTGTTTTCTTGTGACGTCATCAGAGCACGCGCGCAGGGCACCCTGGGATACCTCAGCCATTTTGATACCCTCTCGAACAACGTCGTCAGCGGATTCACATTAAATAGTTTTTGTTCACGACCAGTCATGCCAATTTGCGGTGTATTTCGTTGTTCAAACAGGCCAGGCGTTAGGCCAGGAGTCAAGTTTTACAAAACGCCCAAACTTCTACTGAATCAGGGTGAGGAAACAAGAAATTTAAGTGAAGAGAGGCGGCGTTTGTGGAAGGCTGCCATCAATCGCAGTGACATCCAAACAGAATCACAGTGGGATCGCACACCTGTCTGCTCCGAGCATTTTGTTAACAGTAAGTAAGAACATGTTTCATTGTATAACCATACAAATATATAGGTGATGACTGCACATCGGATTTTTATGTGAAAAAAAAAAAATATTTTTTCACATAAAACGGCTTTTTTGCGCGCAAAAAAATTATTTTGCTATTTTCGGAGAAAAATAATATTTCGCCCTTTTTCGGGAAAAATAAAATAAAATGCCCTTTTTGGTCGAAAATGTCTGTCAACGCTAAAAAAAATTAGGGAATTTTGCGAAATTTTAAACTGCGATCGAAATTTTTAGCTGGATCGATCTCAAAAACAAAACGTTGCGTCCACTTGCGTGCGTTGCGTCCCCAGCGTGTACAGCAGTGAGGCGGTGTACTACAGTGAGAGAGTGTACACAAAGTGTGAACAAGTCTCCTATCAAGATGAGTGCTGCTCTTCGTGACAAGTGGCTGAAGGAATTCAACGCTGGCGGCGATGGGGCCACCTTCAAGTGTCGAGTGACACGGCTTTCTGTCGAGCTTGTGAAAAGACTTTCCGGGCGAAGCAGAAGTCTGAGCTGGCCCAACATGTCCGAGGAGACCGCCACAAGAGCAACTTGGCCTTGAAGAAGAAGAGGACGGTCACGCAAGCCACCATGGAGGACTTTGGTGGCGGAAAGAGGCACAAGTGTGACGTCGTGGCTCAGGAGCTGTGCCAGGCCATGCTGGCCGCTGGCATCCCATGGTCGAAATTGGAAAACCCTGCCCTCCGGTCGTTCCTGGAGAAGCACATCACTCTCCAGATCCCCGATGAAAGCTGGATTAGAAAGCACTACCTCGACAAGTGCTACGACGAGGCCTTGGCGGGGATCCGTACCGACCTCGGACAGCAGCCCATCTGGCTGTCCGTCGACGAGATGACCGATTCGGCAGGTCGATATGTGGCCAACATCATCGCGGGACGCTTGTCCAAGGAGGGGTACTTTCGTCCCCACCTCGTCCAGTGCATGTTTCTGGAGAAGACCAACTCCGGGGAGATCGTGTGCGCAGTCAATGACACGCTGCGCTATCTTTGGCCTGATTTCAAGCCGGAGTGCCTCAAGGTCCTCGTCAGCGACACCGCGGCCTATATGATCAAGGCCGGCCATGCCCTGAAGAAACTCTTCCCGGACTTGCTGCATGTGACTTGCATTGCCCACGCGCTCCACCGTGTCTGCGAGACAGTCCGAGAAATGTTCAAGGACGTCAACGACCTGATTGCCACAACGAAGAAGGTGTTCGTCAAAGCCCCGTCACGTGTTGTCCTTTGGAAGGAGCAGCAGCCCAATCTTTCTCTCCCCCCGGAGCCCATTCTGACTCGGTGGGGGACGTGGATCGACGCCGCGGTGTTTTACGCCGAGCACTTCGAGGCCGTCAAGGACATTGTGGACCAGCTGAACGATGACGACGCGATGGCAATCCGGAGTGCCAAGGACCTGTTCGGAAAGGCGGACATCAAGCTCAGTTTGGTCTTCTTAAATGCCCACGTGTCGTTCATCCCGAAGATCCTTAAGCAGCTGGAGGAGGCCGGCATGGAGCTGGCCAAGGCCTTCCAGCTCCTTGATCAGGCCAAGGAGGAGCTCGAAAAGATCCGAGGCTGCCGTAAGGAGATCCTGCTCACCAGGTTCAAGGCGGTGCTGCAGCGCAATCCCGACATTGGTGTGCTGAGGACAGTGGCTTTGATCCTGAATGGAGATCAGCACGGATCTGAGGTTGGTGTGCCGGCTGGAGTCAAGCTTGCCGACATCCCCCTCTTGAGGTACTGCCCCATCGTCAGCGTCGACGTGGAAAGGTCCTTCTCCGTCTACATAAACGTCCTCACCGACCGCCGACACCGCCTCACCAAGGAGAACATTACCAAGATAATGATTTCAAACACCTACTTTAACCGTTCCTAAAAGGGTCTTGTCAATTTCTTCTAGTCCTCTACTTATCAAACAATGCGGTTGCAATAAAGGTACCTGAATGTCATTTTTTACCTGTTTACTAGCCCAGAGTGCTTAATGTTGTGCAGGAAAAAGCTTACCATTTTTTGTTCTTTTTTTGACTGATTTCTGAAAAATTTGGTAATAATAAAAAATGAATAAAACGGGGGAAAAAAATATTTCGGGATTTTTTCACATAAAAAAAAAAAAATGCCGCTTTTCAAAACATAAAAAGCCTATTTTCTTAACATAAAAATCCGTAGTCTAGTGATGACTTATGGCCATACGCACAAAGCACACATGGCGGCACTCACTTCGCACTGTGCGTTACATGTCTACAAAGTATGCACACATGCATGCACAGCTTAAAACTGCAGTGGTTTTTGAACGAATGGAGGGCACTTAATCAATCAGGTCCATAACATTAACACAAGCAGCTTTAAAAAATACATGTTTGTTTAATATATTGTAACGATTTTGAGAAGTGTGTAACGATTTTGAGAAGTGTAACGGTTTTTTGAGAAGTGTAACAATTTTGGAGGAAGTGTAACGAATGTGAAAACGTTACAATGTGAACGTTACAAACGTACGGTACCACCCTGTTAATGTAAATAATGGTCGCAGTCAGCGTCCTAGTTAATTGCATGGAATATACACGCAGGTCACGATATATCTTTTAAATAGTGTATTTCCTTATTCCATGTAGGCTAAGTATGTGTTTTCCCACTAGATTGACTTTGCATTGTATCAAACAAAATAAGCGTAGGCCCTTCCAATTTCCCCAAAAACCTCCCTTCCATTTGCCTTCCGCATTTTGGTCGGTTTTTCTCTTCAACCACCATTGGCCACGAGGTAAGGTTGGAGAAGAAAGGCGTGTCTCCACCTCGTCAGAAGAGGGAAGGAGTGAACCGGCCCTAACAGCCAATCAACACCGCGGTGAGTGACCCGGTAGGCGTGCCCTCGGAGTCGGCGGCTTGATTTCGCCCGAGGTGATAAAAGCGACTGCAGGGGACTGCTTTACCAGATGAGAGATGACTGGAGATGAGCTGGAGATGACCCTGGGAGAGGAGCAAAGAGGCTGCACCAAAGAGAGGCGGTGAGATGCGAAACGCTCCAAGCCAAAGAGGAGAGGTACTCGGCAAGGAAACCAGGTTTGGAGAGACGCGCTGAAAGGAGAGAGACGGCCCCACCCCAAGAAAAGGAGCAGGTGTGCCGAACCAGCGCGTGGCGTCTCCCGCAGTGGATACGCGACGGAGGGTTTCCCGCCAAAACCGCGAGGGATTGCGAACTGCGCGCTCCCGACCAAGCGATCCATCTCAAGCCTTACCTGCCTGCAATTATCCCCTGTGTAAGTGTGAACGTCCTGTCCTGCTCGTTTGTCTTGGGGCTAAGTAAAAATGAATAGTGTAAGTTAAGGATTCGCTGTGTCACTGTTTCTTCCATCCTTTGCTTGTGTGCGTATAATAAATCTGTTCTTCCTCCGTATTCTTCTTCTTCTTTTTCATTCTCTTGCGATCGCTTTAGAGATTTCCCGATTGAATATCCGTGGGGCGATCTGGTCAACGTCGGGTGAAATCGGGTTTTAATCGGGGAGTAACTGTTCGGACGCGGTTAAATACACCACCGCTCGGTCAATATAACATCTAAAAGCCGCGTCTGTAACAATTGGTGTCTGGGAGTGGAATTCGGGTCCCGAACCAAATTTTTAAAACATCTAGAAAAAAATTTTTTGGTCAAAATTACGAGCTGCCGAAATTTATTTTGTTTTATAAAGCAAAACCCGAATTTTGAGATCGCGCCATGGACAATCAAGGCGATCGGATGTCGGTGGGAGAAATAGACAGGGTGGAATCGACCCAGGACCTCGGGGAAATGTATATGGAGGATAGGGAGGAGGAGAAAAATAGCAATGTGGTTGCGGAGGTTTCAGACGCACAGAATGGCGCCCTCGCGCACGTGGTTGAGGGGGCCACTGTCGCGGAACCAATGAGCACGGCCCAAATACAAGCCTTCATGGCCCAATTCATGGTGGAAATGCAGAAAAAAAACGACAGTATGGAACAAATGGAAAACAGAAGGAGGGCTGATAGTGAAAAAATGGAAAGCAGAATTATGGGGCAAATGGGGGTAATGGGAAACCAAATGGGGGTAATAGGAAACCAAATGGGGGTAATGAGGGACGAAGCGAGGGGTACCGGTGAGGAGTTAGACAAGAAATTTGGGAAGTTAGACAAAAATTTTGAGGGGTTAGACAACGGGATAAAAGAGGTAAAAAATGGGTTAATGGGGTTAGAAAATAGGATGGAGGACAAATTGCGGGAAATAGGGGAACAATCTGCCAGGGAAATCAAACAAATGGGAGAGCAGATAGAGGAGGTGAAAATCGGGGTAGAAACCAAACTGGATGCTCAGAGGGAGGAATTGGGACAGATGAGGGTGACATCTACAAAAGAGATGGAGGAAATACGACGAGGGGTAAGTGAGGAGGTTTCGGGGCTGCGCGAGGAGGTAAAGCGAGGGGAAAAGCGTATAGAGAAAGAGGTGAGAAATAATACGGCAAAGTTACAGGGGGGAATAGAAGATCTGACGGAGGAGGTGGAACAGCTGACAGAGGGACAAACGAAATTAGTGGAGCAGGTTCAAAGGAACACTGCAGTACTCGGAGGGTTAAAGGCGACACAAAAAGAAATTAAAAACGAATTAATAGCGACGCAGAGGCAATGTCAGATGGTACGGGAGGAACTGACAATGAGGGTGGAGGAGGTGACAGAGATAATGGTGACAAAGGACCGGCAGGTGAGAACGCACATCGAAACGGTTAAGGTAGCCTTAGAGGACGAACTTGAGGGGACGCACCGAGAAATAAAAGAGGTTAAACAAAAATTAGAGGAAGTGGGAGAAGAGGTGAGTGAAATTAAGAAGGGACGAACAGAAACTAAAAGAGAAATCCAGGAGGAGGTGATGGAATGTGTACAAGGTCTGTGTTCAAATCATGATGTGATGCTCACTAACCAAATAAAGAGTTTGCAGGTGGCAAAGGAGGTGCGGAGACAAAGTACGGAGGTGAGTGGCAATGTATATGATGTGAGGAAAGCTTCAGTCGGCTTGGGGATTGGTTTGGATCCGGGTGTTCGTGAAAGGCCGTTGGTGAAGTGTGCGACAGGTCTGGTGTGCGAAAAAAGAGGTGTGCGAGAATGTCCGACCATGGGGTGTGTGAGGAAAAAGTGCACGCCGAGGAGTGAGTGTGCCGTCAGGAGTGAGCCGGTCGTAGCGCGTGTGCGAGGGAGCACAGGGAAGCGCGGTGTGGTGAGTGTTACGGAGGAAGTAACGAAAAAGTGTGCGCGAGAGGATGCGCGAGAAAGGTGTGTAACGGACGGGTGCATGAGGAAAGAGTGTGCCGTCGAGAGTAAGGGTGAGTGCGCTGTCAAGAGTGGAGGTGAGAGTAGTGAGAGTGAAACGGAGCGTGAGTTGGTTGTGACAGGTGAGCGAGGATGCACACCTGGAATGGTAGAGCGTGTGTGGGAAGGCACATTTGAGTTGGTAGTGAGGCACGTGGATGGGTGTGCGAATGAGAGCACACCTGTGATTGTCACAGAAGAGGTGACCGAGGAGGGGGCGC
The DNA here is from genome assembly GCF_964187855.1 of Myxine glutinosa. NCBI lineage: Eukaryota > Metazoa > Chordata > Myxini > Myxiniformes > Myxinidae > Myxine > Myxine glutinosa. The sequence goes on along the minus strand of NC_136267.1, from coordinate 27,610,519 downwards.
GAAGCGGTGTATTGGTGAGGTGTGCGAGCAACGAATGTGTGCCAAAGTGTTCGGTGGTCAGGTGTGTGACCAAGGCTGTGAGTGGAATGGGTGTACCTGGGTGTGTAAGGAAAGGTACGAGGAGCATGGGCACAGCTGGATGTGTGAGCAAGGAACGGGCTGCGGGGTGTAAGCGTCCAGGTGAAGCATCGACGTTAGACGGGGTAGAGTTTAGAACGACTTATAGCCGAATCAGGCCCTCGGTGCGCGTCGGGCAGCTTCGCGTGCCGCGAGGATCAGCGGTGATCCGAACCACGGCGGTTTCGAAAGAACCGCCGTACGCGATCCACGCTGTGCCTCGCTTGGAACGGCCGCGTCCGGGCTCCACTAGGCGGAGCGGGCCGCCCGATAGGAAGGGTCGTCATGGCGACCACTTTCTATTGAGACGTGCCGGCAGGTCGAGATCGGGACATTGGATGGCTCCACGCCGAGGTGGTGCGTGGGATCTCGGCCCGGGTAAGCCCCCATCCCTGCCACGAATGCGGGACGTATCCAGCCGCTGGCACAAAAGAACCCGCGTTCATGGCTCGGCTGTACGAAGCCGAGCTTTCGAAGGAAATTTGCGCACCGAGAGGATGTAATAAGTAGACGGGTGATGGTGATAGTGATAGTGATTTAAAACGAAATTTAGAAAAGTGAATAGAATTGGCAGTAAATGGAAAATTTTTGAATTGTTGGATTTGGACGAGCGAAATTGGTAGTGAGAGACCCCCGATGTGGTGGGATGGCAAATCCACCATCCCTCACAGGTGGGGGCAAAGGAGCAATAGCTTATGGGGTGTATGGCAGTGAAAACTAGCCCGGGTGGGTTAGGTTATATTGATAGGGCCCTAGAAGATGACATTAGGTGACGTTAAGGTTAGTTAGTGACTGATACCTGTAGTGGGGACGCAGGTAGTTTAGAGTGGATTATAATGACGTGGGAGCGCAATAGTTTAAAGGGACGACTGGGAAGCGCAAGTTTCAGAGGGGAGTAGTTAGCTGAGATGATGCCGTGTGTGTGTGAGGATTGAACAGGTGAGAATGGAACAGGTGTGATTGCACAGGTGTGCAACTGAACAGGTGTGTGGAGCAGTGTATGAGGGAGTAGTGGTGATTGCGTGTTGTGTTGACCAAATGGTCCAGGAAGAAAGGAGGGTGCAGGTGGCACCAGGTATGATTGCACAGGTGTGCAACGACAGGTGAATGGAGGACAGGTGTGTGGAATAAATGGTTGTATGGAATAAATGGTATGGAGTAGTGGAATGGATGGTCGTGGAGTGAGAATGGTGGAAATTGTGGAGTGGAGTGGATGGTGCGAAGGTGTGAATGGGGGAAGAGTGGACCCCCATCACGGATACCCGGGGCGGGTAGTGTAAGTGTTAGGTAGAGGGTACAGGTAAATTGTGGTTGGATATTGGCATCTGTGGTGCGGGTGACAGAATGGTATGTGGATGGGTGCGTTGGTGTTGTGGAAATGGCTGGGCGTGTAGCCTGTTAGTGTGTGTTGGTTTGTTGGTTTGGGCACTATAGTTGGTTTGGGCACTCCACCACTGTGAGGATGTCGGCCAGGTGAGGCCGCAGGTGGGCTCTGGGAGCCGGTAGTAGTTGTTGTGGATGGGGCCCGAGGATCCGGAGGACGGACCCGGGTAGCCCAGTGCCAGAGGGCACCATGGGGTGACAGAGCCAGGAGAGGGGCTGTCCCCAGTTAGTTAGGTTAGGGTGAGGAGCTAGGTAAGCTCGGGTGGCAACTACAGTGGTGGAGGTGTGCAGGTGGGTAGACCTGTTGGGAGAGGTACACGTCGCAGCCCAGAAATTGTGCTAGAGCACCGGGAGATGAATCGGGGGAGTGAGACCCCAAATTGAGAAGCACCACAGTTGGGCAATGGGAATTGGTTATTAGAACCCATAGTGTAAGTTGGCCAATGGATTGGCAGGGAGAGACCCCGGGTAGTGTAAAGTGTGTTAAAGTCATTTAGAGGATAGTTAGGATGAAGGATCTCCTCGCACCATCTGCATCCACTCACCGGAGGTGACAGGTACTCCACACCATGCCATGTTTTGATTATTTTTTATGATGCAAATGTTTGGATTGTGAGACGCATCATGACGTGGGTGTGACATTGTGCGTAATTCCATCTCTCCCTCCTTATGAGGATTGATGATGAATTGGTGATGGCAAATTTTGAAGTAAAGGGATTGTGGAGACGAATTTGGTATAGGGGAAATATGGGGAAGACGTGACAGTAGTGACGAATTTGTAAATGGGTAGATTTTTGTACATATGGGGTGAGAACAAGGGTAGGGTAGGTGACAGGGGGGTGACGTACGGTAGGGACGAGCTTTCTCACTTCGGCCTCCGTACGCATTTCACCTTGCATTGCCTTATTGACGTGTACCCTTGTGACCTTACCCCTCGCTCAATTGTCTTTCTCTTGTCTCCCACATGACCTGTGCGCCATTGGGTGCCGAGGGGAGCGTGCGTGAGGTGGCCATTGTGCGCCCGAGATTCCCAGAACCAGCATGCATTGCGTTGATGTACCACTTTATGGACCGCTGTTCTGCGGCCAAGTACCACTTGATGGACCCCAGGTTCTGGGGCAGGGCACCTCTGTTGGAAACCGGCCATAGTGGCCAGGGAATCTTGCTTGCGGACCTCGGTAAGGTGGCACCTATGCCAGACAGGTGGACCACCCTTGGTTGGCCCCTGAGGCCCTAAATAAAAATGGACACCAGTTGTGCTTTTTATTATTTCCAACTAGGCCGCATGAAGCCAGAAGACGTCGGAAAGAACACCGGCCCAGCAGAGAAAGAGAAGACCACCACCAGTTGTTTTGTTGTGTTTATTATGAGCCATGGTGACTGCGCACTGGGTGGTGCTTTGTGGTGTTTGGTGCTTTTGGGTGCTTTGGTGGTATTGGTACTGGTGCATCGATGCAATGCGTGCTGTCTCCTCCCTCCCAACAGGAATTTCTTTCTCTTGTTCCCTAAAAAGAAAAGGAAAAAAAAAAAAAACACAGGTCCTGGGTTGCGTTGTAAATAAGAAATCACGTCATTGTAAATAATGCTCCCCACCGTAAATGTATAGTTTGAGAATAATCCCGTAATTCGGTTAGCTGTGGGCTTGAGTCTGTTAGACAGGATGCAATGCAATAGGGGGACATACTTATTTGTGTTTTAAAATTGTCACACTCAGGGTCAGGTTAATTGTAGAGGGAATTACACCTACGTGCCACACTAAGTTAAAGTTTAATAGGTCCGAGGACGGACCTGAAGAAAGGGGGGTGCAGTGTAACGATTTTGAGAAGTGTGTAACGATTTTGAGAAGTGTAACGGTTTTTTGAGAAGTGTAACAATTTTGGAGGAAGTGTAACGAATGTGAAAACGTTACAATGTGAACGTTACAAACGTACGGTACCACCCTGTTAATGTAAATAATGGTCGCAGTCAGCGTCCTAGTTAATTGCATGGAATATACACGCAGGTCACGATATATCTTTTAAATAGTGTATTTCCTTATTCCATGTAGGCTAAGTATGTGTTTTCCCACTAGATTGACTTTGCATTGTATCAAACAAAATAAGCGTAGGCCCTTCCAATTTCCCCAAAAACCTCCCTTCCATTTGCCTTCCGCATTTTGGTCGGTTTTTCTCTTCAACCACCATTGGCCACGAGGTAAGGTTGGAGAAGAAAGGCGTGTCTCCACCTCGTCAGAAGAGGGAAGGAGTGAACCGGCCCTAACAGCCAATCAACACCGCGGTGAGTGACCCGGTAGGCGTGCCCTCGGAGTCGGCGGCTTGATTTCGCCCGAGGTGATAAAAGCGACTGCAGGGGACTGCTTTACCAGATGAGAGATGACTGGAGATGAGCTGGAGATGACCCTGGGAGAGGAGCAAAGAGGCTGCACCAAAGAGAGGCGGTGAGATGCGAAACGCTCCAAGCCAAAGAGGAGAGGTACTCGGCAAGGAAACCAGCTTTGGAGAGACGCGCTGAAAGGAGAGAGACGGCCCCACCCCAAGAAAAGGAGCAGGTGTGCCGAACCAGCGCGTGGCGTCTCCCGCAGTGGATACGCGACGGAGGGTTTCCCGCCAAAACCGCGAGGGATTGCGAACTGCGCGCTCCCGACCAAGCGATCCATCTCAAGCCTTACCTGCCTGCAATTATCCCCTGTGTAAGTGTGAACGTCCTGTCCTGCTCGTTTGTCTTGGGGCTAAGTAAAAATGAATAGTGTAAGTTAAGGATTCGCTGTGTCACTGTTTCTTCCATCCTTTGCTTGTGTGCGTATAATAAATCTGTTCTTCCTCCGTATTCTTCTTCTTCTTTTTCATTCTCTTGCGATCGCTTTAGAGATTTCCCGATTGAATATCCGTGGGGCGATCTGGTCAACGTCGGGTGAAATCGGGTTTTAATCGGGGAGTAACTGTTCGGACGCGGTTAAATACACCACCGCTCGGTCAATATAACATCTAAAAGCCGCGTCTGTAACAATATTAATACCTTGGATCGAATCAAGTGGACGTCATTCAGTTATTTGTGTAGGACTTGTCGCACCCATCCATCTTGGTACAACCTGTATGCCTCGAGGGATTTATACTTCTTCAACTCATCTTTGGTATAGGCCGATTTGCTGAACAACAGGTAGTTGATCACGTCGATGTGGGTCACCTGAGGCCACTTGCTCACATTCTTCTCAAATTGATCATTTTATAGACCATAAGGGTCACAACCAATGACAGAAATCTTCTCTTTGTAACGAACAAGAACGTCCGGGGGGAGCGTCTCTTGGTAGCCAAGGTTGGCACTCGCACTGCTAGCCATACTCAAGCCTGGATCTACCGTATCCTTACGTACACTCCAAGTCTGTTCTACAGGTAGTTGGTTGCAGGTTGACCCACTGCCCAGGTGTTCACCAGTTCACTGGTCCACGGCAAACTTAAACCGAATGTTCTGTGTTTGTTGGGCAACAATACGTAATATAAACTAGATGGCACCACACTCCACATGAATGTGACAAAACAAACAAAATTACTTTATAAAACAGACTTTTTGCAATCCGCATTCACCATAAACCAACGCAACAAATCAATATCAGCGCACACGGACAGATTAGCTTGGGTATCAAAATGGCCGCCGCGCAATGCGAGATGGGTAACTGTGACGTCAGTGAAAACAAAGGATTGTTGCATAGATCACGCTCAATACATTTCAAACTGATCAGACTAAGTATTGTCCCTGTCGAATTATGACGTCATAATTATGGCACAAATGACGTCATCGTTAACAACACCTTTTCCCCATAGGGAGTTCTTTACAATGAGCCATGTTTCAATTTTTTTCCATGCAGCCGTTTTGGAGATATAGAGGTGCAACATTTTTCGGTTTTTCCAAGATGGCGCCTGTACCACGACCGATGACGTCATGATTATCATTAAAATATTCTACAGGAGGAGGCTCTCCGATCGGACCAACGGTATATAGATCCCTATTAGTGACATATGCTTATTTGCAAAGATAGAATTATTTGTAAAGATAATTAGTAAGATAAAATACAGGAAAGAGAGGGAAAATAGGGGGGGATGTATGAGATCGATAACCTCTATTACAAATAAAATTGCAAAAGAAGGTTTTTTGGCTTTAACTCGTTTATTAGGTCCCTCTGATGAACATATAAAAAGTCTCAAACTTTTGGACACCTGGAAAGTGGTTAATTTGCATAAATTCAAGATGGCCGCCATCCAAAGCTTCAATTTACAGCTAACTTTTTTCTGGCTGCTCCTAGACCCTATAAATGTATTACAAACAAGTGGAATATGATATCAAAATACAGAATGAGGCATTGCAAATGTGATATGACGTCACCATGACGTAGTATGACGTCATTCAGAGGCAATTATGTCATTCATGATAGGAGTTCGTATTCACTTGGATCATCGGTGCTTGCATCAAAGTTGCTATTTTGACAGAGTCCTTTACATTCACCACATGCACTGGAACATTCAAGCTCATTCCGTTTGCAACTACAGCGTTGAGTGTCACAGTTGCCCTTACACTGACATCTGACCAATTTCAGTAGTGAATCAGGAGCCACTGGCGAATCCATCGTCTTCGGTTCAAGCTGTCCCTTCCGCAGACACCAGCCCCATTTCTCGGGGTCCACACTGTTCCCCATCCATTCCTGGACCTGACAATAAACTCGGAACGAGTGGTATTTGGCTGCATCGGTTGTTGGGGGAAGGCTTTGAACTTCAACGGTAGTTGAACTTTTTGCCACCTTGTTGCAAAACTTTGTCTTTCGCAGTCCGTAAAGGGTGTCATTTCCTTTTCCCCCGTACAAATAAACCAAGGCCTTTTCACCAGCTGATGATATCGCGTCTTTAGTTCCACTTTGGCAACAGAATGCTTTTATACATTTCAAGAAACCGTTCTCTTCCCTCACTTTCCTCAAGGCAGCCCTTTTACCAATACCATACAGTCGTGAGGTTGAGTCACATCCACAGAGTGCATGGACAACTGGCAGGACACGGCAGATGCTTTCACCCAGAGCTTCTGCTACAGAGTTAATATGCCAACATTTCCCACCGTCCTTGCTCGACTTGAAGTACAAATCATTCATCCCTCGTTCCGCATAATGACACAACAGCACCAACAAGTCTGTGTCCTCACCTATCACATATGTCACGGTTTCCCTTGCATGTTCAATTCCCTTCTTCGCAATCATGACATCTGCATCTGCTGGCGCATTGACACAGTCAATTCCATTTGCCTTGAATGTTTCACACAATAAGTCAATGAAGTTTTGCTTATTGTCCGAGTTTGACAAGAAGTTTTCCTTTTTTGACCTAAGGGGCATGGTTGGAGTGAACATCACCTTTTGACCAAAGACTCCTTTTGATCGTCGATTGTGTGTCATGTCCTTGGTAGTAGGTCCTGATTTATAACCGTCGACTACAACCACCGGGTTGAGAAAGTTTTTGGAAACATGCTTCATGTACATGTTTGCAATGTCCTCAAATGTGTCACCCTTCTTCCATGGAATCCTTTGCAATAAGGAACCACCATCCAGAACATGGGTCACAGTCCTTTCTTCCTCAAATGATTCCAATGCCGACCTGGGAGCAACAGCAGCTATCTCATCTCCTAGCTGTGTTTTATTGGCTTCCCTGAGCCTCCCCCACTTACCGAACAGAGCAGTAGGGTAGCTAGACAACTCATACGCAAAGACCTCTTCAACACCTAACTCTCTGTTATTAGCAAAGATGAGGAGCCTCTGGAAAAGGAGCTGTGGGTCGATTGCTACTTTTTCAGCACTGATTGTAACCTTTTTACCCAACGACGCAACTTGATCTTTCTTCCTAAATGAAAAGTCAAAAGCATTGCTACCTTCCATCTTCTGCACAATGTTCATACCAACCTCATACAGTAAATGAGGATTGGCCGAGGCTGGTCCTGTCACACCGTTGGCAATATTCCTGAGTTCATTTGATTCTTGAAATGGATCATAATCCTTGAAGAATGCGAGAACCTTCTCTGTGTCCTTCCTATCTCGTTCACGCCTTGCTTCAGTCATTTCTTTGTGCTGCTCAGAGGTGTGGAAATGCTTCCCTGTGAGTTCTTGCATAACTTCACTCACCTCAGCGCAGGCTGGCATAGCAAGTAACCAGCGCAGGCGTTGCGTTTCCTCCATGCCCCTATCACGTGTCAATCCACCATTCGTTTTCAAAGAGCGCATCAAAACCTGCTCTATAACCAAGTCGCTTGGCAGTCCTGCCCACAGCCGATCACTTCGGCGGATCACAAATAGACCGGAGTTCAATTGGCAGAACATGTCTGGGTTGAGCTGCTCAAGTTCAATCATGTCTTGAATGTACACATGGGCTGACTTGGCATAATTGTTATGACCACACGCTGCAAAGTACGGCAACATCTCCTGGAGTGTTCTGAGGTACAGTAGGAAATCGCCCATTCTCAGTGCCCTCAGGAAGCGACACAGCAAGTCAATCATGTCCATGTATTGAATCCATAGCTTTCCCATCTTATGCTCTGCTAAGGAGCTCTTCTCAGCTTTAAGTTTTTCACAAATTCTGTTGAAAACGTCTTTACTGCAGACTTCATCCGGTGAAACGTCTTCACGCAACAGCTTATCCAAAAGATCTGCAGCCTCCTGGAAGTCCTTGCATTCGTCACTTTACTCATCTACCATTGAGAGGTTGAGACCGTATGCCCTGCCTAACACAATCGAACTCAAGGCTGTGTCAACCAAGAAGTGGCCTCTGATTGCTCGTGCATAGGCTTTCCCACTCAGCATTTGGGTCACAGCATTTTCAGCATATATAAGTTCCAAAACCTCCTTAAGCCCAGATGCTTCCATAACATGGCCCATGCATCCCAAAAAGCTCATCACAGAGTGAAAGCCACCAAGGTTCAAAACAATGGGTTTCAGTTCGCTTCCTTCCTTCTCATGAACAATGATCGTCTTCGCTTTCCAATAAAGCGGTTGGTCGAATGTCAGCATTGGCGTCGTTCCTTGGCGATGGCTTTCCGCAGCAACGAAGTGAAGTGTTGAGTAAATACAACTCATGGCAGTAGGGTCCATGTCAATCATGGGCAAGAAATGGACGGATGATTTCCCTGGGTGTGGTCCATGGCACACACTCTGCATTAAGCCGGACCAGCCTGGTCGTTTTGGTCGAAGCAACCATGACGTTTTCCACAGTATGTCCAGATTTTCAAGCTTGTCAGATGCTGAAATGGGGTCAAGCTTTCTAAATTCGAGAGGCCCACCCTTCTTACGAACACTGCGGTAGTATTTGATTTCAATTTGAGCTGCCGTGAAGTTGTTTCCAGGTGACTGCAATCTTGGTATTGATGTTGTGTCTCTTACTCCAGGGGTGACAGCAACAATTATACCCATACCATGGTATGTTCCTCGCCCATCAAGCGTACGCAAGTTGTGATCAACATTGTCTGCAACGAACTGTCCAAACCTGCCTGCAGTGGATATGTTGGTGCCCCTGAAATTGGCAGCACACTTCGAAAACCTCAAAACTTCTGCGTAAGGCAGACAGAAGCCGTGGCTGTGTAAACTGTCCACAAGGAAGCGGGAACCAAAGTGCTGGTGCATTTGAACCGCCAATCCATACTGAATGGGTGCTACAATGGCCCTTGGTCTGGTAAGTTGCATGATACTTTGTCCAATTGATGCAACTTCAAGATCACATGACTTGCCACTGAACGTCTCTTGCAGAAATATACGAAGGGACTGCGGAACGTACGCCACATTCTTTTCCAGCGACCGGAGTTCAGAAAGATCTGGATAGAAATCTCTACAAGTATCAATGTTCTTTATATCTGCTTTGATCAACTGTGCCGCAGCCCTGACGATCTTTCTTTTTCCTGCTTCCTCATCATCAGTCTGTGGTGAGTCTTTGAATTGTTGCAAAATCTTTGCAGCAGTTTCTTTGACAGTTACAACATCGCTGCGTCCATGCACGTTACTAATAACCAGTTCATCTCCAAAATATGAAATAAGTTTCTGTTTCATGTACTTTACACTATACGCTTCAACATCAGGGCACAACTGGGACATTCTATCAACGACATCCACCACTGTAGTCTGTTCATCATCATTGCCACTGACTAGGTCCTTGATTGCGAGCAGAAATGCTTCCTCTCGTGACGCATCTACTTTGCGACCCTTGCGAGGAGGTTCACTGTCTGCGGAATCACGATATTTGGAGGGGATCTGCCTATGTGTCTGGAAATTTGAGCTGCACTGCTTGTGATATATTGCGTCAGCTGCTGGAAGATCGCGTGCAAAGTTAATTCGGCCTCTAACAGTCTCAGCCCACTCATCAGCCCTGGCATCACATGCAGAAAGTATTGTCCTTTGAAAGTTGAAGGTGCGTACTGGATACACTTCTTTTGAAGCATGCTTTGTGTCCAAATAGATTTTTCTACCACAAAAAAAGCAGTTCTCTGTAAAACAAAAGTGTGGTTCCTGAGAACGAAGAGCAGGTTTTTCAGGACGTTTCTTCTGCTTCCCAGGGATTCTATTTGGCTTCGTATTGACATGCATCTTTCGGCAATCAATGTGCACCGTTTGGCCCTCGGACACGGTAATTGACGGCGTTCCACGTTCAGTACTGGCCTTGTTGATAGTATCTGCTCCCTTCGGCCTCAGCTTGACTGTTTCTCCTTCGTCTAACGTGTTTGAGCAAATGCCGCAGGGATTATGCACCACCTCTTCTTCCATGGCTTCGGTAGATGTCGCACCATTAGACATGGTCCAATCTGTTGAAACAAGAAACAAGATGATGGGATTAGTATAGGCCTAGGCAAAATTGAAGCTTTGGACGGCGGCCATCTTGAATTTATGCAAATTAACCACTTTCCAGGTGTCCAAAAGTTTGAGACTTTTTATATGTTCATCAGAGGGACCTAATAAACAAGTTAAAGCCAAAAAACCTTGTTTGTAATACATTTATAGGGTCTAGGAGCAGCCAGAAAAAAGTTAGCTGTAAATTGAAGCTTTGGACGGCGGCCATCTTGAATTTATGCAAATTAACCACTTTCCATGTGTCCAAAAGTTTGAGACTTTTTATATGTTCATCAGAGGGACCTAATAAACAAGTTAAAGCAAAAAAACCTTCTATTGCAATTTGTTTTAGGTCCTTGTTAAATGATTGCTAGATTTACTGGACTATATCTGGTAAAGCAAGTATGTAGCAAGTCGTAAAAAAAAAAGTATTTCTTGAATCGACTCTTTCTTGAATCAATAAAGTCTTTTCTATCTGCAACATGTCCCAAGCAATGTAAATAATTCAGCCGAAACAAAATCAGAGTGGAATATAATTAAGTCAGTTTTGTTTTGGAGGGAAAAATATTTTATGTATTGAAAAATGCAAGCACATCGAGAAATTTTCTTGCATAAATTATTCATACTAGAAGCACCCACTCCCTATGAGAGCGGCCAAGGGGATCATGTTATTATCCTTATTCAAACGTGCAATTCAAAACACCTCACTGCACTTAAAAACGTGGGGACATGCATACTGCACTGTAAACGGTAGGGACTTGTAATACCATCTCCCACCTGGGGTGGCGCTACACGATACACATTTACATACAGAATTTGCCACTGTATGTATGTATGTATTGTTACGTGCTCCTCCCCAAACCCCGGCGACGGTGTACCTCCGAGCCCCGAAAGGAGTCACCGCAGAAAGATGTGCTATTATGTGTGCCAATGACCAATGGTGAAACCACACCAATCTATTGTTACAAAAACCAAGTATTGTATTAAAACCACACAATAATAACAAGTAACACACGTACAAGAAAACCTCACTTGCACAGCAAACACCATATAATTTCTATGATGGTACCACCAATTTACTGAATCAATAACTCACGGTATTCCCACGTGAGCAATCGGTAACATCCCCCAAAGTCACTGTGTCACGATACCAGGCCAAAGTCGATCCCCTTGGCTCTCGCGATCACAAGAAAAGGTCGTACTGAGACCTGAATCCAGAACGGCTAACAGTCGGCGCTGCAGAAAAGCCGCTTGGTGAGGTGTCGGGCCGACGTTGGTCCGGTAAGAGTTCATCCAAAAGGTGACTGGGAATTCACACCTTCGGTTCACCAGACAACGACGCTGACATGAACGATCAGCGGTTCACAAGCGGAGAACCGTGACACACACGAGAACCAGGCGAATGGCTGGTGCGAGGTGAAATGGCGGACGGGCTGGTGAAATGGCGGACGGGCCGGTAATGGAGGCGTACCTGCTCTCCAGCGATGATTCACTTTCGGAACCAAAAGCAAAACCCGTCACGCAGGTTTATTTGCCACAGCAATAACGACACTGTCACAGGAATCCCTTTCCCGGGGAAACCAATATTTGCTCTTGACCAATGTCCACCAGCGTTCGCTCGACACCTCGAAGCAGATAGGCCTTCCTTTCAGAAGGAAGGCTCGACAGATAGGCCTTCAGATAAGATAGGCAGATAGGCCTTTAAGCAGATAGGCCTTCGATAGGCTCGACACCTCGAAGCAGATCTCACTCGAGCCGCTTGCCCGCCTCTTCTTCTTCTTCCGGTTTCCCCCTCACCCATCTCGTTTTCCTTCTGAGACATTATTTTTACCTTTGAAGACAGTTATCTCCATTTCACACTCCAACTGTAACAATAAAAGTACATGAAACTAAAAATGCTTCAAGTAGATGACAACCACAAAGTCAGAAGTGACGAATCCGTAACAGTATGTACGTGCATAATTTGAATTCTAGAAACGATGCCTTGTCCACAACAAATTATCACAATTAAAACACCAAGAAATGTGGAGTTCTCCACTTGAAATAAACATTTTTGGTTAAAAATAGCAGCAATGCCCCTGAGCTCACCTGGTAGAACGAGGGAACCACTCGCTGGTATGCGTGGATGACCGACAAAATATGTAAATTATCCGATGGTTTGAACAAACTTGTGAAAGCACCATGCAGAGATTATTCCTGCTAAGTTACATCTAAATCGGGTGAAAACATTTTGATATGTCAAAGGTGGTGATCCCGGAATCATAATGACCTTTGATCTTTAAGTTAAGGGGGCTAGGAGGATGGCATAGAGGCACTTACACTCACCCCCCCCCCCCCCCCCCCCCCCATGCAATGCAGCCTGGGCCCAAATCCTGACCAAGCTACAAACCACTATCCCTGTGCCCTAAAAGCAGTGCCATCGATCAATGACATGTGCCATCCTCCTAACGGATGCCAAACCACACGTCCCATCCCATCCGACGTCAAAGGATCCCACGGTCTCCCCTGTGAAGAGCAGGTGAACCACTGCCGGCACCCCATGGCCAAACCTCATACTCCCGCCCCAACAGTCTGCATCAGAACACGACACACCATAATCATAACCAGAATGTAAAAGGGGAGGATTCACTGTGAGAAATTCAAAAATTATATCATGTTTATCTTACTATAATTCAGCAAATGTCCGTCCGTCCGTCTGTCTGTCCGTTCGCATGTACCACAAAAACGGCTGAACCGATCGCAACAATATTTTGGGTGGGTATTCCTGGGACCCCTTGGAGTAAAATAGGCTATATTGTTTTTCTAAATTTTTTCCCAAATTTTCCAATTTTCCAGTTTTTCAAAGTACTATGGAATAATATTTACCGATATGAACAGTGATGTGGCTTTTATTGAAATTCTACAAATACTGTTTAGATTTTGATGACAATTATGAACCTGCCGCGAATGCGGAAGTGGACAGATTACGGCAAAGTGCTGGTTTGATAATATCACAATACAACCGTCATTCAATCGTAATGTTTAATCGTTAAACATTAATCGTGTTAATCGTTTTGTTAAAGTATCAATTGATGATTGGAATTGAGTGAATACAATTACGATTTTGAATTCGTAATTGTATTCACCCACCCGTACAGAACTTCACATCAGGATTTAAATATTTGTTTATGTCACGAATGTTGTTAAAAGTTTATTATATTAATATTATTTCATTTGCGACTGGAGTTATGCTGTTTGGAATGAAAAAAGAGATATCATGTTCAAGTGAATGACGAAATGCAGTGACGGTTTCTACTTTCTAAACGTGAAAGTCGCGGATCGCCATATGCAGATTCGCCATTGACTGGGAATGGAACACACGTACCTGTTTGTTTGCGAACGGGTACGTTTTTCATGGAAGTCCTTCACGAACTTGCTGTCCATGTCTGACGTGCGACTGAAGGTGCTACAGGAATGTGGAATTTATTGGTTTCATGCTTTAGCATTCACCGTTTCTGCATTGCCTGTTTGCTTCTGGCCTCCCACCCGTGTGTAGCACGGGCACCTCACTAGTAGAAACAAGTACAAAAACCTTATGCCCAGTTACTTGATCAAAGAAAAGCATCAATTCACATTTGGTTTGTGTAAGAAAAACAAAGGGTAAACACATTAAAATTTACAATCTGTTTAAGGTAGTAAAATATCACAATCCTCAATTTTGTTTGCTGATGTGCAGTTCCAGCTACATTTTGATCATCAGACAACTAACTAATAATTCCAGATTGACCAGGTCCCTGGAGGGTTACCTTGCTTTCTTGTTTGAAGGGAAACTTCAGTCTCTTTAACCTTAATTCTAGTTGTGAGATTCTGTTTTTGGTGAAGATCATAGGCGACTGCTGCAAGATATCCCCTTTCTCTCTTCATTGTGGGAGGTAGATCGGCATGGACGGATATACGCTCATATCCTGCCTGATTGCTGCCGGAGCGTCTTTGGCTGCTCAAAAGCACGAAGTACACACTCACAATCCGACATCTGGGCGAAGCGGACGATTATTGGTTTCGGAACATTTCTCCATGGTTCCTCATTGATGGTTCTCAATGTTTCCTCTTTCCTTGATGAGCGGAGGTGGACATTTCTTAATGGTTCATCATTGCCTCTCAAGGCTGGAAAACGATGAGCATTTAGAACAGGGATCATTGGGGGAAATGCCAGGGGCATAGAAAAGGCCCCTTTATATGGTATGTGCCATGTGGCAAAGTATAGAAAAGAAGGGACATACCATAGCTTGTAGAAAATGCCAAACAATACAAAATAAGGTGCATTCAAAAAATATTGTGTGCATGCTGTACTACCCTTGTGTTCTTAGGAGGAACCAAGTAATGCTCTAGAAAAGTTCCGAAAAAAGGGGCGCCAATTTGATTCATACAGCTAGCTGCATGAAGAAGTAAATGTATTTTATTTGCCATATGTAGGGCGCCCCTTTTTATGAACTTTTCTGGAGCATTACTTGGTTACTCATGTCAGCCAAATCAATCTTAATTTCAGCTATCTCGGAGATAACATGGTCCAATTTCCCAATGATCTCATGTGAAAGATCAGCGAACATCTTCCGCATTTACTCCATTGTGGGTGTAAGCATCTTGTAGTTCATAGGCATTCCAGATGCCCCATCCAGCTGTCCCTCCACTCATGCTGCAAGTTGGAGCATCGTCCGCCACAACCTGCGTATCCGTCTCCGTATTAGCTGATAACATCCCTTGATTATCAGGTTCCTTGGAAGTTACCTGTTTTTCATGGTTGTAGTCCTTGCTTCCTCTCTTCTGGTTAAGGCTTAGATTATTGATTTGAGGCAGTATATTTTGCGCCTTGAATGTATTTATTACAAGTGAAAATTAATCAGGGCCCACCATGTCGTGCTGAGTTCACCTGTCCGCCATGTTGACCTTTCTGAAGGACCAAGCCAGATATGTAATCTCTGAGCCTCAGACAAAGAAAACATTAAAAATTATGGTGTGTCCTTCATTTTCGATAAATTTTATCAACTAGATTGTTTATTGAGGTTGTTCAAGACAATTCAATTCTTGAGATAACCTGAAATAAGGCTGAAAAAATGCTTGTTGTTTATTATGTCGGGGAGAAAGTTCCAGTCTGTTTTGGAATCATATTATAACTATTGCGGAGATGGATGTCATGTGTGCTGATGGCCTGGGAAGTTGGTAAACAACGTTGTTATGCACAGAGCTCCTTTCAGAAAGATCAACGTGTAAATTGAAGTAACAGGAGCAGAGGGTGCTACCTGTTTCCCAGAGAGAAATTCAACTATTAGAGTCCAGGGCAGTGGGACAAGATGTCTGTCAGCAAATGTGGGACATGATGCCAAGTGGTGCAAGCTCTTCTTGAAGGAGTCAGAATTGTAGGTTCGACAAGCATTTCGTAGAAAAACTAGAGCAGCTCCCGGGAGAGCGCATACCTCCGCCAGGCTGAACAGGTAACGTTTTGTAACCCACTGATAGGCTGGATCTGTATCCGGAGCAAGTTTTGTCATAATCCGTCGACAACTTTTTGAAATATCATCCTATTTATCGTTTTTGGCCTTATATCTCAATGGTGAAGAATCGCTTTAAAAACTTCGAGTAGCCGGATGCGGATCCCAACAAAGATCTAATCATTTAGTCCGTGTCACATATCCAACCTCTCCACCAAATTTCGTCCGAATCCGTGTACAACAACTTTTTGAGCACATACAAATTGCTGTTGTTGACTGCTATCTCCACTGTGGATGGGTGTTTGTTTGTGCACATACAAATGTCGACCTTATTTGCTGACCTTTAATTGCTATGTCAGCATTGAAGATGTGTAATGTTTGCTCTGAAATTGTGTATTTTTTGTTTTCATTGCGATTTCATGAGGCTAAGTTTATTATAATATTTAATCAGTTTTCTTGGTTCCCATGAGTACCATCAAGGTTGTGATCTTACAGATTCCTAATTGCAGTGTCCTGACATACGTCACATCGTAAAAACTGCACCTGCATATGGAGAATTTTGTGAAACAAAACAACTGGCATTTAGTTTGTAAAAATCAAACTCATTTCAAATTTTTGGTTATTTTGAAACATTTTATTCTCTTTTAAACCTAATTTTTAAAGTTTGACGTGTTTGTCCAAACCGTGTGTATGTGTGTGTGTGTATGTGTGTGTGTGTGTGTGTGTGTGTGTGTGTGTGTGTGTATATGTGCGTGTGTGTGTGTATATGTGTGTATGTGTGTGTGTGTGTGTGTGTGTATGTATGTATGTATATGTATACGTGTGTGTGTGTGTATGTCTATATTTGTGTGTGTGTGTATGTGTGTGTGTATGTGTGTGTGTGTGTGTGTGTGTGTATGTCTATGTGTGTGTGTGTGTATGTATGTGTGTGTGTGTGTGTGTGTGTGTGTGTATATACGTGTGTGTGTGTGTGTGTGCGTGCGTGTGTGTGTGTGTGTGTGTGTGTGTGTGTGTACGTGCACACAAATTGCTGTTGTTGACTGCTATCTCCACCGTGGATGGGTGTTTGTTTGTGCACATACAAATGTTGTTTAAAAGAACACATCATGCGGTGAAAATCAAACAAAACCTGAGAGAAACGTATTATTTTGTCAAACTAGTGATGTTAAATAAGAGGCAACAACTGACAGATGTTTGTGCACACACAATTAGGGACTGGACACGAGCTCTGGGAGGAATAGTAAACAGTGAACAAGCAATGGCGTGGGCCCGTCAGCATGGTACCAGCTGTAATTCCTTGATTAGCACATGCTCTTCATGTAAATTTGAGCCTCAGTGTTAACTTGCGTCAGCTGTGTTGGCACAACTTGACGTCGTTGATGATGTGCAAAAAATGAAGTGTTCTCAAGAAATGGAAGTTGAAGATGCACGAACATGCAGCAAAAGCAGACAAGGAGATGCTGCTTTTCAAATATTTTTAATAAATAATTATTTTTAATGTTTTCTAATATTTTATAAATGTAAATAGCATACATTGGATGGATAAAAATCACAAAAAGTCTACCTGTTTCATTGTGTCTCAATGAAGGGTTAAAAAAAAACCCTCTCGCCCATTTGTCTTCAACACCTTTATTCACAATGGACAGGTACTAAACTATTGTCACACGCGGCCATATTAAACAGTCGTTGAATTTACCATGCGCATTCATAAAACGCAGAATGATGAGGAAAAATAGACATGCTTCTATTTGCAATGGATGCGAGCACAGTGTGGCCATCTGTGCTTTGTAAACGACAACGTGTTTCCAAAGACGTGTGCGGCACAATCATTAAATGGGAAGCGTTTGCACTGTTTCACTACCCGTGTGTGATGGTTTGTTCAAGCAGTGATTCTTATTGTGCAATTGCCACATGAACTAATATACATGTTCGTCAAGACGTCTCCCAGGGCTTTCATGGCAATGGGAAAATTTACATAAAACTATCATCTGAAAGCCCCAGGAACCGGCTGGAGGTCGTGATGGATCAAGGCCTCAAATACGTTTAACGGATTGGACAGGCATGCAGACCGTGTGTGGTTTTACATGAACGGTGTAACTGGAATATATGCAAATTGGTCCTTATTAGCGGTCAGATTTTCTACTTTTATTCAAAGTTCATGACTTAGCCAGAAAAATTTACATCATGTTGAGTAAAATGTACTGCATAGTGAACATAGGGCTGGCAGGTAGGCGCACTTCCCTCTGAGCTGTCTCGACCTGACTGGGTTTTGATCCTGGTGTTTCTCAGGTAGGGTGAGTCAACTCCCCCACTCTCTTCAATCCCACTCCTCCCTCCGGGTCTTTAAAACAGCTGTTCACCACCATCTCTTATCTTCCCCCATCCAAAACCTTGATCTTTTCTACCCCCGTTAATTCACCCCAAATCCACTTCTTTTTTTAAATCCGGACTTCTTTCTTTCCTGGAAGTTCTAGCAGTGTCCATGTGTTTTATACCTTTCCCACCCCCCACCCCCTCCCGCCTTCCCATGCCTCCTCCCCCCAAGCCCTCTCCCTCCCACATATCTCCCGATGTCCCTGTTCTCTGCTGTTGTACTTGTATGCTTCCTTCTCTCCCCATCTTGTCTCCCGCCCCCTTTTTTGTCTGTTTTGTGTGTCCGTTTTTTTGTTTGTTTTGTGATTGATGTTAGCTCTTACACAAGCCTCGATCTTGTATACGAAAAATATATATATTAAAAAAGTATGGTGTCCTTCGTGGCATTTAGGTCAACTATCGTTGTCGCCAACACCTTTGCCAAATTCCAAATTGGTGCACACTCAGTGGAGTATCCTGGGTTGAGCGGTGAAATGTCCATGATTGTAACCCAAGCCAATCAACTGCTTCCGTAGAACCGAAGCTCAGCATACAGCATGGTACATGATGATTATGATAAAAATTATGGAGGATCTACCCAGAGCAACATCTGTTGATGTGTTGTGTTCATTCTTACAATATATGAGGATAATGGGTGAGAAGTATTGAGAACTGCAGACCTCTGCAGTTCTCTCTGCAGACCTGGACAAAATCACAGACTGGGCGAACAAGTGGAACATGTCTTTCAATCCTGACAAATCTCACACTCTTACGATGTCTCTCCGAAAAGACCGACTGGACAACCCTCCCATCCACTTTCTGAATAATCCTCTCCAAGAAGTTCTGTCACTCAAGCTTTTGGGTCTCACTATCTGCCATGATCTTTCCTGGGAAAACCACATTTCAAATCTGGCCTCCAAAGCCAGTCGCCGACTGGGCATCCTCCGTCGTGCGAAGTCCTTCCTCGGCACACCTGAGCTCCTCACCACATACAAGGCTTTCATCCGCAGCTCAATGGAATACTGCTCTCCCCTCTGGGCTGGTGCTCCTGCCTCACACCTAGCTCGTCTTCACGCTGTTGAAACCAAAGCATTCAGAATCATTGGAATCTCCCGCGATGAAGCTACCTCCGAGGGCCTCTCACTCACTCACCGCAGGCAGGTTGGTGGTCTTTCCGTCTTCTACCGACTCTTCTCTGGCCTTGCCCCCCCCCCCCCAACCCCCCCAACTCTCTCTGGGCTCTGTCCCGCAAATATTCCTACAGGTCGCACAAGATCTGCCTGCAACCCTCTTATGGATAAACTGCCAAAATCAAGACTCTCTGCTCACCTTCACTCCTTCATCCTCTTTTCTCCCGCCTCTGGAACAAACTCCCTCACTCTCTTCAATCCCACTCCACCCTCCAGGTCTTTAAAACAGCTGTTCACCACCATCTCTTATCTTCCCCCATCCAAAACCTTGATCTTTTCTACCCCCGCTAATTCACCACAGATCCACCTTGTTTGAAATTCCAACTTCTTTCCTGGAAGTCCTGGCAGTGTCCATATGTTTTATACCTCTCCCACCCCTCCCCTTCCCATGCCTCCCCCCCCCCCACCCCCAAAGCCCTCTCCCTCCCACAGATCTCTCGATGTCCCTGCTCTCAAATGTTGTGTTTGTGTCCTTCCCCCTCTCTCCCCATCTTGTCTACCACTCCCCATGTTATATGTTTTATGTGTCGGTGTCGGTGTCGGTTTGTCTTTCTGTGTGATTAATGTTAGCTCTTTCACGAGCCTCGATCTTGTATGCAAAAAAAAAAAAAGAAAAAAAAAGATGTGGCCGTGCATGGAATACACGCAAACAAAGAGAGAGATTTTTGCCTATTATCGGTATAGATGTTCATCAAGTACATAAAATAAACTGTATATAAAACCGAAAAACATGGGTGGTTGGGTAACCCTCGTCGAGGTGAAGAGCTTAGTCGACCCATGTGAGCATGTCTGTCTTAATTACATACTCTTTGAATGGGTTGGACCGTGAGTACATTTATTAATTGATTATTATTGGACCTTGACTACATCTTAATTACCTCTATTAATTACTGACTATTGGAACATACGTTTTAGACATGTAGACCTTTAGAGCACTGACATTTTTTTAGACCCCTTAGACCTCTTAGACCTCTTAGACCCCTTTAGAGCATTTTAAACATTTTATACCCTTTGGACCTTTTAAAACCTTTTATACCATTTATTCCCTTTCAACATTTATACCCTTTAGATCAATCAGAGCCCCTAAAACCCGCAGGACTCTAAGACCCTTTGGACCCCTAACACCATCAATCTTACATAAAGTATGGCACGCACTGCAGGCACAAACAAAATGGAGGGATGCAGTGAGACGAGGATATGCTTTGGAACAATAAGTGCAAAGCTGTATAGTAGTGCCCCAGGGGAAGCTTTTTCACTGATGTTGGTTGGTTGGAGGTGGTAGACCTGCAATGCAGTTATTTATCTCCAAAGGCACTACCTAATTCAAAAGGCCAATAGGTCACCAAGTCCAAAATGCGCTGTTGTTATAAGGTAACAGGTTACAGCAAGCCTCATGCCAGCAGTCTTAGGGCTCTAAGACACTCTCAGACCCTTAAAACCCTTTATAACCACAAGACCACTAAAACCCCTAAGATCCTTAAGATCCTAGAGACCCTTTAGACCTCAAAGACTCATAAGACCCTAAAGACTGCTTATAAACCTAAGACACTTCCAAGTCTCCAAAAGACCTCTAAGACACTTTAGACTCCCAAGACCTCCAAAAACATTTAGACCCCGAAGACAGTTTAGACTCCTAAGACCTCCAATAACATTTAGACCCCTAAGACACTTTAGACTCCTAAGACCTCCAATAACATTTAGACCCCTAAGACACTTTAGACTCCTAAGATCTCCAATAACATTTAGACCTCGAAGACACTTTAGACTCCTAAGACCTCCAATAACATTTAGACCCCGAAGACACTTTCAGACCCCTAAGAGGACCATTATAACCCTAAGACCGTTTAAGACCCTTGTAGTGAAATCGTATTCGTACTGAACCTGGGGTGATGCTCGCTGCTCGTTGACACCGCTAGGGGCGTGACTATAAGACCCGCTGCTGCGGACGGTGCTCCGAGACTTCTCCTGTGACACGTTACATCTGGTAGACTCGCTAACGGTACGCCTGCATAGAATATCCAGCTTGCTTGCATTGAATGTTATGAATGGTCCCATGTGATGTCACATCGTATACTTATTGTATTTCCTGCTTTACAGGATGATGTTATGATCTAAAATGGAATTAAACCACCCGTTGGACTAAAGTTGTGTGGACCTGATTGGTTTTCCACAACACTTAATTCCATTTTTTTCTACCGACATGGCTGGCAACAAGACGCTGGCGGTTGCCGTCTTCTGCGCCGACCCGCAAGCCCCGGATGGTGGCTTGCAACTGAAGCACTGGCTCAGAACATTGGAGAATCATTTTGATGAGCCTGAGACCGCGCCGACGGCTGCCGCGAAGCTAGCAACACTTCATTCAAAAATCGACTACCGGGTGTACAACTCCATCGCGCAATGCGCAACGTATGACCTCTCGATCGCGGAGCTAAAACGGCTGTACATAAAGGAAAAAAGCCCGGTGTATGCACGATATTTGCTGCAAACGCGACGTCAGCAACCCAACGAGGCGATGGACCACTACGCCCAGGAGCTCCGGCAGCTCTTGCTGGACAGCACCAGGGAGCCACGGACTCCCGCGCAGTCTCAGGATGATCTTCTTTTAGATGCCTTCATTGCAGGGGTCTCCTCCCAGGAACTAAGGCTCAAGCTCTTAGAGAAGACCAACCTGACCTTCGCTACGGCACTCGAGAAAGGGAAAGTATACACCGAAGCGCGGATGCAATCGAACACCTATGATCGCACGCGCCTCTTGGGAGGGCACTACACTACACGCCCGGCCGGAGAATGCTACCGCCGAGGACGCGGACCCGCTCGCGGAACTCCGGGATGCTCCGGAGGAAGACCCAGTCCTGACGGCTGCCGTTACGACCAGACCCAAGGCCTTACGCGGGGCCGCATGCTTTTTTTGTGGGGGGCCACGCCATGCCCGGCCCGTGTGTCCGGCACGGGACGCTATATGCCATTTGTGCTCGCAAAAAGGACATTACGCGAGAGTGTGCAGGAAAACGGCACGCGGCTCGCGGCTCATTGAATCGCGCGGTCGCGCGGGCGCGGCGACCTTGAATGGGCTCATTGCGGAGCCCGCGAGCCGAGCCCGAAACCCGGCGCCTTACCCGACTTCGAAGGGGAGGGCCCCTCTCTGCGGGCCCCTGGGCGCTCAGACGTCCTTGGCAGGCGTCACCGGACAGCCACCACCGTCTCATCCTCCATCGGGCACGAAGTACGTGTCCTTGACCAAACTCCGGGCCACGCAAGGGGCTTTGAAGCCTCGCCAAGCCCCAGCGGAACGTTCTCCTCGTGCCGTCCACGAGCTAACGGTGGCCCTCACCCCGGAAAAGGCGATTTCGAATACTACGGAGGCCTTTGTCTGCCAAAAGTGTCAAAAGGCGATTTCGAATACTACGGAGGCCTTTTTCTGCCAAAAGTGTCAAAAGGCGATTTCAAATACTACGGAGGCCTTTTCCCGTCAGAATTGTCAGATTTTGAATCGCGAAACACCGGAATGCTTGGGAAAGCCCTCTGATGGCGTTAATGGATTCCCCATGGTCAACGCAGACTCCGGCCACGACCGCAAAACTGCTGCTGGCATAGGATCCACCCGCGAGGCTTGTCCGACCCATTCGGGGGGCTCAGTCCCGCTCCCAGCAGCCTCGTCTGGCCTGGCTCAAGCCCTTATTCCCCTCATGGTCGAAGGCCATTGTGTTCGGGCCTTGGTGGATACAGGATCTACGGATAGTTTTATCGACCAGCGACTTGTGCTCAGGCATGGATGGCGGATCTGGAGGTCTACGAGACGGATCTTCATGGCTTCCTAGGGGCTTCGACTCAGCACGAAGGGGGAATGCCGATTGAAACTCGTGCTAAAGGGACGGGTTTTCCCTGATGTACACCTTATGGTTTTACCCGTATTATGTGCTGATATTCTGTTAGGACACGATTTTCTTAAGCTGCATGGACGTCTGGTAATGGAGTTTGGTGGGCCTGACACGCTTGTTGTGGGGGCGGACGACGCGCTTGCGGTGTGCGCCCTAGCGCAAATGGACGTCCAGCCGCTTTCGCTGTTCCCCAATCTAACCTCCGACTGCACCCCTGTCGCGGTGAAATCACGGCGCTACTCTCGCGCAGACATGCAATTCATTGCGGACGAAACGGCTCAGCTCTTGAAAGACGGCATCATAGAACCTAGTAGGTCGCCGTGGCGCGCCCAGGTCTTGGTGGTGCGCAGCGAGGCCCATCGCAGACGCATGGTAATCGACTATTCCCAAACGATTAACCGCTTTACACAGCTGGATGCCTACCCCCTTCCAGGGATGGACGCGCTGGTGCAACAGGTGTCCCAGTATTCGGTCTATAGCACTCTCGATCTCCGTAGTGCGTACCACCAGATACCTATCTCTAGGGCGGATCGTATCTATACCGCATTTGAGTCGGGGCAGCGGTTGTACCAATTTACGCGATTGCCTTTTGGGGTAACGAACGGGGTCGCTTGTTTCCAGAGGGCCATGGATGACCTCGTTGCGCGGGAGCACTTAACCGATGTTTTCGTCTACCTCGATAATCTTACGGTTTGTGGATATGACCAAGGGCACCATGATGCTAATCTGAAGCGCTTCCTTGAGGTCGCGCAGAGGTATCACTTAACTATGAACGAGGATAAGTGCCAATACTCCCTACGCACGATAGATCTTCTGGGGTACACCGTGACCCATGGCTCTGTCGCTCCGGATAAGGAGCGTCTGCGACCTTTGCTCGACATGGCCCCTCCCTGTGATCGGGCGTCCCTGAAGCGCGCCCTTGGGCTGTTCGCCCATTACTCCAAATGGGTGCAAAGTTTCTCCGCGAAACTTCGCCCCCTCGTGGCCTGCGACACCTTCCCCCTGAGTCCGGCCGCATTGGCGGCCTTTGAAGGCCTTAAGGCCGACATCGCCCGAGCCGCCGTGGCGACAATCGACGAGAGCGGCTCTTTCGTCCTCGAAAGTGACGCCTCGGATCAGGCCATCGCGGCGACCCTCTCCCAAGGGGGGCGTCCCGTCGCTTTCTTTTCACGGACTCTTACCACCGCTGAGCGGAGACACTCGTCCGTGGAAAAGGAAGCGTATGCGATCGTCGAGTCTATTCGGCGATGGCGCCCGTACTTACTCGGGCGGAGCTTCCAAATCATCACGGACCAGCAAAGCGTTGCATTCATGTACGACACCTTACACGCCCAGCGCATTAAGAATGAGAAAATCACTCGCTGGCGTATCGAACTCGCCGACTTCTGTTACACCATCAAATATCGCCCGGGGAAGGAAAACCGGGCCGCCGATGCCTTATCACGACCGGCTACATGCGAATGTATCACCTCTTTGGAGGGCCTACGGGTGCTGCATGCCACTGCGGGCCATCCCGGCGTAACGCGTTTCGCGCATTTTGTGCGGTGTGGCAATCTCCCATACTCGATTGACGATATCCACCGTATCTGTCGCGACTGCGCTGTCTGCGCGGAAATCAAACCGCGTTTCTATAACCCTCCCATGGGGACTCTGGTTAAGGCTACGCGCCCGTGGGAACGCTTGGCGATGGATTTCAAGGGCCCATTGCCGGTGTCGAGCGGTTCTCGCTATCTGCTCACTATCGTCGATGAGTACTCGCGATTCCCCTTTGCTTATACGTGCGCGAACATGACTGCTGCCACAGTGATGCGATGCTTACAGAACTTGTTCTCAATGTTCGGTTACCCGGCCTATGTCCATACCGACCGGGGTGCGGTCTTCTTGTCTCAGGAGGTGCGCGACTATCTGCTCCAAAATAACATTGCTTCTAGTTACACCACGCCGTACAGACCCCAGGCTAATGGGCAGATCGAATGCTTCAACGGGATTATCTGGAGGGCCGTCATGCTCAACCTCCGGACCCTCGGCCGGGGCCTCGATAAATGGGCTTGGTCGCTACCTGCGGCGTTGAACTCGATCAGGGCTCTCCTGTGTACGGCAACCAACCAAACTCCCCACGAGCGACTTTTCCACCACCCCAGGAGCACGGGGTGTATACGGTCTTTGCCCAGTTGGCTCGCTGGGCCCGGGCCGGCCTACCTTAAACGGGCGGTTCGCGCGAGCAAGTACGACCCCCTAGTGGACAAAGTGCAGATTCTCCAGGCTAATCCTGAGCATGCTCGTGTGATGACGACTGATGGCCGTGAGACTACTGTCTCCGTCCGTCACCTTGCCCCTTGCGGGGTCGCCGACCTGAGTAGGGAATCGGACGAACCGATCGAACCCATCTATGAGACTATGGCCTCTCCCGACGCTCCCATCGCCGAAAGTCTACCGACCCTTCCCTCACTGCATCTACCTGGGCCCGACGACTTGGAGTTACCCCCTTCGTCACCCGACCCTGATGGCGCCTCCGACGCCGGGGACACAGGGATACGTGATGCCGTACCCGGGGAATTTCGGACGCGTGCTGGCAGAGAAATTCGCCGCCCGGCCCGATACGGTTGGGTCGACTGATGTTCCGCACCCTGTTCGTGCTGACGCTCACTCGCTTTTAGCCGCACTGCCGTATAATTCTGACGGGGGGGGGGGGAGAATGTAGTGAAATCGTATTCGTACTGAACCCGGGGTGATGCTCGCTGCTCGTTGACACCGCTAGGGGCGTGACTATAAGACCCGCTGCTGCGGACGGTGCTCCGAGACTTCTCCTGTGACACGTTACATCTGGTAGACTCGCTAACGGTACGCCTGCATAGAATATCCAGCTTGCTTGCATTGAATGTTATGAATGGTCCCATGTGATGTCACATCGTATACTTATTGTATTTCCTGCTTTACAGGATGATGTTATGATCTAAAATGGAATTAAACCACCCGTTGGACTAAAGTTGTGTGGACCTGATTGGTTTTCCACAACAACCCTAAAACCCATAAGATCACAAAATACCCTTTATATCATGAAGAACCCTGAGTTGATACTGTTAAAACTGTTCAGCCTGGCAGAGGTATGCGCTACCACATACCGTTATTGTATAATGTAGTTTTGTGTGCTGAAGTTTACATTGTGGTCCATCATCATTCATCATCTGTGCCTCACAAAGCTTTTTCTCTGTTGAAATGATAAATCAACATCTCAGAAGAAAAAGTCGCCATCCATAAATGACTATTTGAGCAGCCATTTGTTTTTCAGAACATGATTGGGAAAGTTTTAAATCTTCCCTGTCCAGCACAATCTCTTATCTCTCCCTATTCCAAATGAGCACATATGGGATTATAATGGAGGAAACACCTTAAAATACCTTACCCAAGCAAAGGACATTTAGCACACCCGCCACGGTTTTCCAACACCATGGGATGTGTGTCGGTCTCCTCCAAAATGCAGCCTCAGAATGATTTGCACATCATTCATAATAACAGAAGAGAAAACTTAGCTCAGGTGAATTTTATTTCGGGAAGGTGAGGGGAAGAATGTCGTACCTGAGAATTATCAACTCGCTGAACTTACCGGTGTCATAATTAGATAGTTTTAAACTACAAATTGCCATAAAGTGAGAAATTACTGGAACCCAAGACAACTTGAATGGAAACGATGAAAGGAGGACATGGGCTGTATATTTGGCACCGTAAAGGTGAGAGCGTTGCTTCAGAAGAAAAGGGAAGTGAAGGGTGTGATGTTTGTCACAGGGAGCACACTCGAGTGTCAGCATTACTGTTTGGCCTAATTAGTGTGACAGCCTGTGTCTGGGTGACCTAGCTGGCCTAGCCATGAAATGGCCGTTATCTGCTTCTAACATATAACATGAAATGGCCCTTTGTGTAATTGCCAAAGATAGCAAGATGGCTGGGCAAATCACACCTCTCTGAGGCTGTGCTCAACACTTTGGTCTCACAGGGACAAATGACGGAGAAACGTACCTAAGATCTGTGATCTATCTTTCTCTTTTTCTCTCTCTCTCTCTCTTGTTGTAGCCACTAATATTTGTTCCAATAGTTTCTGTTGAACATATTTATTTTTCAGCAGAATCTATGCTTCAAATAACCATTTAACCTCTTCCTTGCTCCAGAACATCCCTGTTAGCTCATCAAGTTAGCCTACAGGCTACAGTTAGCCTACCTACAAGCTAACCTACAGGTCGCGCAAGATCTGCCAGCAACCCTCTGATGGTTAAACTGCCGAAATCTCGGCTCTCTGCTCACCTTCACTCTTTCATTCCTCTTTTCTCCCGCCTCTGGAACAAACTCCCACACTCCCTTCAATCCCACTCCTCCCTCCAGGTCTTTAAAACAGCTGTTCACCACCATCTCTTATCTTCCCCCATCCAAAACCTTGATCTTTTCTACCCCCGCTAATTCACCCCAGATCCACCTTGTTTGAAATTCCAACTTCTTTCCTGGAAGTCCTGGCAGTGTCCATATGTTTTATACCTCTCCCACCCCCCCCCCCCCCTTCCCATGCTCCCCCCTTACCATGCCCCCCCCCAATGCCCTCTCCCTCCCACAGATCTCTCGATGTCTCCATGTCTCTCGGTCCCTGCTCTCAAATGTTGTGTTTGTGTCCTTCCCCCTCTCTCCCCATCTTGTCTACCGCTCCCGATGTTATTTGTTTTGTGTGTCTGTTTGTCTTTCTGTGTGATTAATGTTCGCTCTTTCACGAGCCTCGATCTTGTATACAAAAAAAAAAAAAAAAAAGGCAGCGTCGCCCACAGCTATAGCTTGGGGTCGCTAAAACTGACTTCGATAATGGAGATAGTGTGCAGAAAATTATGTGAAATCACTCATTTGACCTTCTCTCCCAAACAAAATATTTTATCTTCTTTAAACTAGCATTACCTTTGTCATATTTGTCCCTTACTCTTTTCCTTTTTAGCCCGTCCCTGCACAGCTAGAGACGGGGTTTTGTAATCACTTCTGTGTGTCTGTGTGCGTCTGTCCGGGCCGTAACTTTTTTACCATTTGAGTTTTGTCATCAAATTTTCACCAAAGCTTTATTATGATAATATGGAGAAGGCAAATTAATAATTTGGTTAGAAGGTAAAAAGGTCAAACGTCAGCATCACATAAAATTGTCGATTTTCACCCGATTGACCTGAAATTTTAAGAATTTGCATATTGGGTCACTGAATTGGTTCAGCAATGAAAAGCTAAAAACTGATTTGTTTATTTCAGGTCAAAAGGTCAAAGGTCAGCATCACCTAAAATAATCAATTTTCATCCAATTGACTTCAGTAAAGCGGTCGATTGCTGAATTAACGCCAGGGGGGTTGACTCAGCCTGTCATCCTTCCGAGGTCGGCAAATTGAGTACCAGTACACTGGTAATTCCCTGTTTATCGTAAAAAGGCGACAAACAGGGTTGGCGGCAGGAAGGGCATCCGGCCGTAAAACATTGCTTCAAAAAGGGGACCAAAAAACAACAACAACCACGGTCCCCGAAAAGGCCAACCCCCGCTTTGCGGGGAAAAATGGCCTCTAAACGGTTTGTTTGTTTTTTTTTGTTTTTTTTTTGGACTTCAGTAAAGCGTGACGGTGACATTTAAATTTGCCATTTGAATTTTGTCATCAAATTTTTACCAAAGCTTTATTATGATAATACAAAGGAGGCAAATTTATAATTTTGTCAAAAGGTCAAAAGGTCAAAGATCAGCATCACCTAAAATAATCAATTTTCATCCAATTGACCTAAATTTAAATTTGCCATTTGAGTTTTGTCGTCAAATTTTCAACAAAGCTTTATTATGAGAATATGGAAAAGGCAAATTTATAATTTGGTTAGAAGGGGAAAAGGTCAAAGGTCAGCATCACATAAAATTGTCAATTTTCACCCGATTCACCTGAAATTTTAAGAATTTGCATATTGTGTCACTGAATTGGGTAACCAATAAAAATGCTAAAAACTGATTGTTTATTTTAGATCAAAAGGTCAAAGGTCATGGCTGCATAAAATCGTCAATTTTCCTCCAATTGAGCTGAAATTTTAAGAATTTGCATATTGGATCACAGAATTAGTCCACCAATCAAAAACTAGAAGCTGATTATTTTTTTTATATCTAAAGCTCAAAGATCGAGGCTGCATAAAATTATCAATTTTCATTTTGTATTTTTTTTAACTGTTCTCATTATTTTGAGCATACAGACGAAGAAGAAGTCGTCTGAATACAAACGGACGTGGGCGGGCTTTGCATTTTCAGATTTCTTCTAGTTTTTCTCTTTTTTTTGGTGCTGCCACACACCTGCTGCGTCCAACTTGACAACAACAACAACAACAACAACAGGCATTTTAAAGGCCATTTTCCCTGCAAGAGTGGGGGTTAGCCTTGTGGTCCCCGTGACAATCTTCTCCATTTTGCCCTATTTTCTGCATCTCCCCTTGTTAACCCCCTTGCCTGCATTTCTTCTTCAACCATCTTTAGCCAAGTCTTTCTTGGTCTTCCCCGTCCTCGACTTCCTTCTGCATTCATTTCCATCACTCTTCTCAACCAGTCACTTTCATCCTTCCTCAACAAATGACCAAACCATCTCAAACCGTTTCTCTTCACAGCATCCATCACAGGCTATATTCCCATCATCTTTCGCAATTCATCATTTGTCTTCCTCTCTCTCAACGATACTCCATATATACACCGAACCATTCGCATTTCCACCCTTTCCAGCCTTCGTTGCTGCTCTACGTTCATTACCCATGTCTCGCTCCCATAAATCATAACACTTCTCACACATGCAGCATACACCTTTCCCTTCAGCTTCAACGACACTCCCCTCATCATCAGCACGCCACTCAGTTCCCGAAACTTCTTCCATGCACATCTCACTCTCGCAACCGTTGCCGAGTCTGATCCACCTTCTCCATTCAGCATGTCTCCGAGGTAGCAAAATGTTTTCACACCTTCCAGCTTCACGCCGTCTCCAAGATCCAACTCAACATTTCCTCCATCTGCAGCTCCCTCTGTGCACACCTTACACTTGAGTGTAGCTGCCACACTGGTTAATGACCCTCTCAAACCACTACATTTTTGATGAACCCGCTCAGCGCACATTGTACATTGAATGGAATTCACTCTTCTGCACAAAACAAATTCACAAACCCACTCAGTGCTGCTTCCAACGAGCCCTGATCATTTTTTTTTTTAAATGTTTAAACTACTGCAGCCAACTGCTAGTAATTTGCCACAACCCCCTTGTAGGATTTGGGAATTTGATTTACAGCATATATTATTTTTGAAAACTTTTGGACCTGGATCTATTTAATCATGCCAGTGTAGGAGTTGCGGATGACGAGAGGATGAGACACTTCTTAGCTGTTCAAAGCTCCCTAATTTCCACAGAACTCTCTCGCGACCGGAACTCATACAGCTTTTATAACGCAAAATCGCCCTTTGGGGGGTGTGGCTCCAACAACCGTGCACACGCCACGCCCCACACCATCAAAAGCCCCACTGTCCCGTGCCTGTGGATTATGTCCAAATAAGGTAACCCCCACATGCGCCCCCCCCCCCCCCCCCCCCCCCCCAGAATTCACTCGCACGGGCAATGTCGGTTTTTGGGGGCCTTAACCACCCAGCCGAAACTACTGATGACCAGAGCAGACACTGTTAGCGGCTTGGTGATGGGCGAGCCAACCAGGGACTTACCCGACGGGAGACGGCCCCGCCGGTGGGGGTTGAGCCAACCGAGGGGGCTGAGGTTCCTCACGGGCCTCTAGAGGCTGCTGACGTTCCTCACGGGCCTCTCGAGGCTGCTGAGGTTCCTCACGGGCCTCCCGAGGCTGCTGAGGTTCCTCACCGGCCTCCCGAGGCTGCTGAGGTTCCTCACGGGCCTCCCGAGGCTGCTGAGGTTCCACCCGGGCCTCCCGAGGCTGCTGAAGTTCCTCACGGGCCTCGCGAGGCTGCTGAGGTTCCTCACGGCCCTCTTCAGTAAAGCGTGACAGTGTCCGCCAGGGGCGGAGGCTCGACGGGGCCAGTGTCCCATGCGGCCGCACTACATTGCTGTCCGGCGGAGAAATACTTGTCTGCTTCCATGGCCAGGGCACGGAAATCCTTAACAGACGAGTTGGCCAGGGCTGACCGTACCTGCCCTGGCAGCTGTTGCAGGAACAGTTCTTTGCAGAGGAAACATGGTCGGTGGCTGCCCAGGAGAGACAACATGTGGTCCATAAGCTCCAACGGCTTGGAATCGCCCAGCCCGGGTAGAGAAAGTAGTTCGCGGGCGCGCTCGGCCTCAGTGCGCTCGACGGTTACGAGCAGCAGCGCTTTTAGCGTCTCGTACTTGCGGTCCTTCGGAGGATCCTGAAGAAGGCTCACCACTCTGGTCGCAGTGGAGCAGCTGAGCGCAGACACGACATAGTAATACTTCATGTCGTTGGCAGAAATGTTCCGAATGGCGAATTGAGCCTCAGCTTGTGCGAACCAGACGGCCGCTTGCCGTTCCCAAAACTCCGGCAGTTTAATCGAAACTGCGCTTGTCACCATGTTCGTTTAAAAAAAATTTTAAAAAGCGTCAAGAGCAAGACGGGGTCACCAATGTAGGAGTTGCGGATGACGAGAGGACGAGACACTTCTTAGCTGTTCAAAGCTCCTTTATTTCCACAGAACTCTCTCGCGACCGGAACTCATACAGCTTTTATAACGCAAAATCACCCTTCGGGGGGTGTGGCTACAACAACCGCGCGCACGCCACACCCACACCATCAAAAGCCCCACTGGCCCGTGCCTGTGGATTATGCCCCAATAAGGTAACCCCCACACCAGCGTATTAGTCCCCTACCAGTTTCACTGGAGGGGACTATCGGTTTTCACTCCTTCTGTCTGTTGGATGAAATTAGATAGAGCGTGGACAAACAACCATAGGTTAGCAACCATTGTGCAAGCTTGATCGGTCAAATGTCCTCTTCATGCATTGTAATGGACTCGTGTTGATTATTACTATTATTGTTTTTATTATGATTTCATATAATGAAGAACATGGGAGTATCTAGGAGAGAATCATGTGTGGGTTTGTGATGGAGGTCGGGATGTCAAGGTTGACAGTTGGAGAGGGACGTCCCATTCCATCTGTACCTTTCACCCCAGCCTGACTCGGTATATTCACGTATTCATGTGTGCATTATGCATGCACAAAATGCATTATACATCTGTGCACGGGGTCCCATTGGAGTTGGGATTGCAGCATTCCGCCGGTGCCACGACTTCTGACTTCAACTGAAGCCAGTACAAGAAACGTCCGATGACTTGAGCCTTTTTGTTGGTGATGCCAGTAAACCTTTTGGGATAAAAGATGCTGAAAACAAACAAAAGGAAAGTCGTAGGCCTACCTGTAGAACATTGATACTTGATGCATCGTGGGTTTACTTTTAATGACCAAGCATTGTGTTTTGCATGTGTATTGCAGAAACTGACTTGGAGAGCTAGCCGACAAGAGCGTAAGACCTGCTCCATGAAAGGCAAGAGTGAGGTGAGGCTTATCCTGTTATTATCCTCTTTTAAATATCAATATTCATGCTGATTTATTTTTTTTCACTTCTGAACAAGCTTAAGCAAGAGCAGTAAACGTGAGATGTACTCTTTGTTTTGATGACGTAAAGGATAGCACACACTGCAGGCACAAACAAAATGGAGGGATACAGTGAGACGAAGATGTGCTTTGTTAAAATAAGTGCAAAGCTGTGTAGTGGTGCCCCAGGGGAAGCCTTTTCACTGATGTTGGTTGTGGTGGTAGACCTACAATGGAGGTGGTAGACCTACAATGCAGTTAGTTATCTCCAAAGGCACTACCTAATTCAAAAAGCCAATAGGTCACCAAGTCCAAAATGTGCTGTTGTTATAAGGTAACAGGTTACAGAAAGCCTCATGGGCATTAGGTGCACGACCTTCTCCTTTCCTCGATTCGTTTGCTGCCCCATGGGCCTCGTCTGTTGCTGACGCCGCGTTGGCGTCACAATTTGCCGACGGATCATTGCTTCCTCGGGCAATCTTGAGAATGCAACAGCGTCCGCTTGGTGGTCAACCGGCCACCCAGGAACTGACCGAATACTCTCGACCTCTGCACTCCTGACCCATATACTTCCTGCACGACTAGCTTTATAAGCTGCACTCGGTTAGGCGTCTCGTCAGCAATTTGATTTCGCTTTTACATTGCTGTTACTATTCTCATTTCCTCTCATCAGGATGAGGTCAATACTGCTGGGAAATTCGCATTTTCTTCTCATCATTAGAGAGAAAAAAAAAAGAAGATGTTGGCAAGATAACTGTTTAATTTCTCGATAAAGCAGTAGGTTTTCTAATGACTGGATATGCAAGCAGATTGTTCGCGTTCTTGCACGACCAGCAACTGAAGCACAAGCACCCAGGGACACCATTAGATCAGGTAATTGTGTATTTCGTATACACAGGGCAAGACCAAGAAAGGTTGAGACAAGCAATGTTCAGTTCGTTCACCAAGTTAACCCATTTCGTTCTGCTGTCACAAGTCTGCACCTTTGTGGTAATTTTCTCATCTTGGCAATTGCGTTGGGACGACCAGAAAATATCAGTGTTTGCGTCACCAACATATTTGTATCATAAATGGCAGTAACAATTTCTCTGACTGATTCCTGATGTCTGTTTTCCCTTCCGCAACCAATAATACTGGGGTTGAAAAAATAAGCACGTAGTGGATTAAATAGAAGGGTGATGTGCAGATCCAGTAAGAAAATTGGATGTGTGGGCCGGTATGAGAGGTGCTTTGTGCCATCGTCTTTTGGATTGATCTAGGCTCGAGGGGAATAGTAGTTTGATCAAACCATCATGCAGGTGCCGTCACCTTGTCACCGCGATGTGCTGGCGTAAACACTTCCTTTCAAGCACATACACCCTGCTATGATACATTTTTTTAAATGCAGATGCACCTTCAAAATACCTCTTACACCTGTGCCTCACCTCAAACAATATAATCTCATACGCAGATCTCACAACATATCATGCTTCACCCCATACATGCACATTTTGCACTAAATGACTTTCACATTTCTCTATTTTGGCCCACAGGTCTTTTTTTAGCCCTTTACCTGCACAGCAGGAGACGGGGTTTTGCAATCACTTCTGTCTGTCTATGTGTCAGTCTGTGTGTGTGTGTGTGTGTGTGTGTGTGTGTGTGTGTGTGTGTGTGTGTGTGTGTGTGTGTGTGTGTGTGTGTGTGTGTGTGTGTCAGTCTGTCTGTCTGTCCAGGCCATAACTTTTTTTTTTACCATTTGAGTTATTGTCATTAAATTTTCCCGTAACGTTCCTCATCCTAGATGACATCAAATTTTCCCGTAACATCCCTCATCCTAGATGTCATCAAATTTTCCCGTAACATCCCTCATCCTAGATGTCATCAAATTTTCCCATAACATCCCTCATCCTAGATGTCATCAAATTTTCCCGTAACATCCCTTATCCTAGATGTCATCAAATTTTCCCGTAACATCCCTCATCCTAGATATCATCAAATTTTCCCGGAACATCCCTAATCCTAGATGTCATCAAATTTTCCTGTAACATCCTTCATCCTAGATGTCATCAAATTTTCCCTTAACATCGCTCATCCTAGATGTCATCAAATTTTCCCATAACATCCCTCATCCTAGATGTCATTAAATTTTCCTGTAACATCCCTCATCCTAGATGTTGTCAAATTTTCCCATAACATCCCTCATCCTAGATGTCATCATATTTTCCCATAACATCCCTCATCCGAGATGTCATCAAATCTTCCCATAACATCCCTCATCCTAGATGTCAGCAAATTTTCCCGTAACATCCCTCATCCTAGATATCATCAAATTTTCCCATGACATCCCTCATCCTAGATGTTATCAAATTTTCCCGTAACATCCCTCATCCTAGATGCAATCAAATTTTCCCATAACATCCCTCATCCTAGATGTCATCAAATTTTCCTGTAACATCCCTCATCCTAGATGTTGTCAAATTTTCCCATAACATCCCTTATCCTAGATGTCATCATATTTTCCCATAACATCCCTCATCCGAGATGTCATCAAATCTTCCCATAACATCCCTCATCCTAGATGTCAGCAAATTTTCCCATAACATCCCTCATTCTAGATGTCATCAAATTTTCCCATAACATCCCTCATCCTAGATGTTATCAAATTTTCCCATAACATCCCTCATCCGAGATGTCATCAAATTTTCCCTTAACATCCCTCATCCTAGATGCAATCATATTTTCCCGTAACGTCCCTCATCCTAGATGTCATCAAATTTTCCCGTAACATCCCTCATCCTAGATGCAATCAAATTTTCCCGTAACATCCCTCATCCTAGATGTCATCAAATTTTCCTGTAACATCCCTCATCCTAGATGTCATCAAATTTTCCCATAACATCCCTCATCCTAGATGTCATCAAATTTACCTGTAACATCCCTCATCCTCGATGTCATCAAATTTTCCCATGACATCCCTCATTCCTAGATGTCATCAAATTTTCCCATAACATCCCTCATCCTAGATGTCATTAAATTTTCCGATAACATCCCTCATCCTAGATGTCATTAAATTTTCCGATAACATCCCTCATCCTAGATGTCATCAAATTTTCCCATAACATCTCTCATCCAAGGTGTCATCAAATTTTCCCATAACATCCCTCATCCTAGATGTCATCATATTTTCCCGTAACATCCCTCATCCTAGATGTCATCAAATTTTCCCGTAACATCCCTCATTCCTAGATGTCATCAAATTTTCCCGTAACATCCCTCATCCTAGATATCATCAAATTTTCCCATAACATCCCTCATCCTAGATGTCATCATATTTTCCCATAACATCCCTCATCCTAGATGTCATCATATTTTCCCATAACATCCCTCATCCTAGATGTCATCAAATTTTCCCATAACATCCCTCATCCTAGATGTCATCATATTTTCCCATAACATCCCTCATCCTAGATGTCATCAAATTTTCCCGTAACATCCCTCATTCCTAGATGTCATCAAATTTTCCTGTAACATCCCTCATCCTAGATGTCATCAAATTTTCCCATAACATCCCTCATCCTAGGTGTCATCAAATTTTCCCATAACATCCCTCATCCTAGATGTCATCATATTTTCCCATAACATCCCTCATCCTAGATGTCATCAAATTTTCCCGTAACATCCCTCATTCCTAGATGTCATCAAATTTTCCTGTAACATCCCTCATCCTAGATGTCATCAAATTTTCCCCTAACATCCGTCATCCTCGATGTCATCAAATTTTCCCGTAACATCCCTCATTCCTAGATGTCATCAAATTTTCCTGTAACATCCCTCATCCTAGATGTCATCATATTTTCCCATAACATCCCTCATCCTAGATGTCATCAAATTTTCCCCTAACATCCGTCATCCTCGATGTCATCAAATTTTCCCATAACATCCCTCATCCTAGATGTCATCAAATTTTCCCCTAACATCCGTCATCCTCGATGTCATCAAATTTTCCTGTAACATCCCTCATCCTAGATGGCATCAAATTTTCATCACAGCTTTATTATGACAATACAGAGAAAGCAAATTAATAATTTTATCAAAAGGTCAAAAGGTCAAAGTTAGCATCACATAAAATCATAAATTTTCCTGAAAGATAAATTTACCATTTCAGTTTTGTCATCAACTTCTCAACAAAGCTTAATTGTGAGAATATGGAGAAGAGAAATTCATAATTCGGTCAAAAGGTCAAAGGTCAGTGTCACATAAAATCGTAAATTTTCACTGAATTGGTTCACTAATGAAGAGCTGCAAGCCAATTGTTTTTTTATCGATCAAAAAGTCAAAGATCAAGGTTGCGTAAAATCACCAATTTTCACCCGATTGACCTGAAATTTTAGGAATTCGTATATCTGGTTACTGAATTGGTTCACTAATCAAAAGGAAGGAGTCAATTATTTTTTTGGATCTAAAGCTTGATTATGTATTTTTTTTAAACTGCTTTCGCTATTTTTAGCATATGGAAGAAGAAGAAGAAGAAGAAGAAGACGTCGTATTACAAACGGACGCGGATGGACTTTGCATTTTCAGATGCTTTCTCGTTTTTTTGTATACTTTGTTGAGGCTCGTATAAGAGCTAACATATAGAACATATAATAAAAGGAGCGGGAGACAGGAGGGGGGAGAGAGAGGGAAGTACAACAGTAGAGAACAGGGTCATCAGGAGATCTGTGGAAGGGAGAGGGCTGGGGTGGGGAACACAGGATAAACAAGATGGACATCACTAGGACTTTCAGGAAAGAAAACAGGGTATTTGAAGGAGGTGGGTTTGCGGCGGATTAACGGGGGTAGAAAAGATCATGGCTTTGGATGAGGGAAGATATGAGATGGTGGTGAACAGCTGTTTTAAACACCTGAGGGAGGAGTGGGATTGAAGGGAAGTGGGATTGTGGGAGTTTAAAGGCCTCCCCTCCGCATTTGATTAAATTCCATCCCAATTCTGCCCTCCAATACTTACACCAATACTTACACTTACACGTTTCATCAGACTTATATCAGGCAGCATGATAAGTCAGAGGAAAGCTTGGTAAAGGCTTGTCTTTTACTCAAGTGTGCTACCTTTACACCTCACCTGCTTACAATTGTATCACTCTCTGTGAAACACTTCCTTCCACTACATGATACGCCTCACTGTACACCTCGGCCTTTCTTCACAATCCTCACTTCCCAATTGAGTTAACAGTAAGGAGAGCATGTACAAAAGCAACACCCGTGACGAGCCAGTCTTCATAAGTGTGGCCACCACATGCCACCGAGCACCTAAATGTCATGAGCAACGTGCATCGTAAACAAATTGGAACCCGAAAGTTTCTTCAGGCATCGCTTTATTCCTTACTCTTTGCAAAAATTGCTGCTCACATCGCCACGAAAATGGATACTGTCTCTCACTTCTCACACAAACGCATTATAAACGTGTCAGAGTGTTGAGCCTCATGGAAAAGGTAGTGTGAGCTATTAAGCTACAGAGAGGTGGAATGGAATGTGAAATGATGGGCAATTATGGTTGTAATAAACAAGCATTATAACCTCATCATTGAAAGGACAGGAGAGCGATTATGTTTGCAAGGATGTGATACAGGATAGCTGTGAACATACCTACTCAAAGGTGGTACGCCAAAGGACTGTCAGACTGTTTAAAGGTTGCTAACTCCATTAGAAACAAACACTGGAAATCATCAGGGAAAGCAATACTTTCATTAGAAACCAATGACCGTCCCTGAAACGTGATATTATTGGAAGGCCATTAGCAACTTGTGTCACTTTTATGATTCCGCCACTGAATTGGTTCCAGGAAGACATTTGAAATTAGCTGGTGGCCTAACTCTTCAACAAGCTTCAGATCAAAGCTATTTTTAACTTGCCCCTTGTTATTGGAGCAGGAAGAGGCAAGAATATAAGCCATGAGGAAGTGACTTTACTTTTTCAGTCATTCTTGCCCTCTGACTTTTTACGGCGTAGCCTGTAGTGTAGGGCAATGCCGTCTGGAACAGCGTTTGTCTGTCTGTCCGGTGTATATATGTATGTATGTATGTATACTCAACATCAAAATAAACTTATCAAATGTTTAGAAGGACACTCATTGAAATCCTCCATGCAAAAATGAAAAATATTTGAACACAGGTAAAGTTCAGCTATCTTTACTAAACACATGTCAATAAACAAGAGGTTGCCTCAATCACAAAAAAACAAAAAGCATGAACATCACAAGGGGTGGTGCAACAAAAGTCACAGAACTGCAACACAAAGGCACGCACCTGAATACAGTCAAAACAAAATGGCACAGGAATGGGCACAACACTCCTAACAGTCAATGGCAGAATAACAGCAGTCCTCAATATCGTGTGTGTCCTCCCTGAGCTGTGATGCAGGCTGTTCACCTCCGACGCATGCTCTGTAACAGGCGTCTGATGCGGTCCTGGGGAGGTCGGTCCTACTCCTCCTGCAAGCCTTGAATGACCATTTGCCGATTGACAGCCGTTGATCTCCTCAATGCAAGACGTCGACCAAGCTCATCCCATAATGCTCAATGGGATTGAGGTCAGGGGAATAAGGCATCCAAGGCATCACTTCAACACCATGTTCCTGTAGGAAGTTGGTGGTCAGGCGAGCAGCATGGGGTCGAGCGTTGTCCGGCAGGATAATTGTGATGTCAGGTTGAGCCTTGAGAAATGGCAGCAGATGAGGTCTCAAAACTTCATGGACATAACGCTGACTAGTGAGATTGCCTTTGATAATGGCCAGAGGTGTCATGAAACGGGTGAAAATGCTAGCCTGTACCATCACACTGGGTCCTCCCCAACGATTTACCTGGCGAATACAGCATGATGCATACCTTTCCCTACATCTGCGCCATTACCGTTGACGCCCATCAGCAGCATGGAGGCAACATCTGGACTCATCACTGAATAAGACTGCACTCCACTGTTGCTGTGTCCAGTGGCGATGCTGCAGACACCATCTTAGTCTGTTCCGCCGATGCACTGCGTTCAACACTGGACCTCTGCAAGGAGGTCTTGCCACCAGGCCCCGACTTCCCAAGCACCTCCGCATAGTTGAGACACCGATGCGGTTGTTGTGGCGACCTTTTGTCACTGCAGCTGTTTGCGTCGCAGGGCGGAAACGATCACAAAGATGCTGCAGCACAATCCAGCGGTCTTGGTTTGGGGTGGTTACCCGTGGTCTTCCTCTTCGTGAACCATCATTCACAGTTCCAGTTTAACCGTAATGCCTGGCCAGGTTGGAAATTGCAGG
The DNA here is from genome assembly GCF_964187855.1 of Myxine glutinosa. Lineage (NCBI taxonomy): Eukaryota > Metazoa > Chordata > Myxini > Myxiniformes > Myxinidae > Myxine > Myxine glutinosa. Next base: position 27,570,436 of record NC_136267.1, on the reverse strand, counting down.
CTGTGAGCAACCAATACGTTGGGCAATTGTTCGCTGGCTTACACCAGCCTGAAGCATCCCAATTGCCCTTAAACATTGTTCAGATGTCAGGTGTGGCATCTGAATGTTCTTGTTGTTTTCCCTGTCAGAAGCCTCTAGAGTGACTAGAGACAGCAGTAAATGAATGTCTAACCACGAGAACTGAAGGATTTCATTATGAGGGTCATTATTTAAAAGGAAAGATCCCCAAACAGAACCACTCAAGCATGCCATTGTTGATCAACCAGGTGATTGAAGTGAAGTTCCCGTTACATAATCAGCCATTACAATTGAAGAAACGTGTTTGTAAAGCTGCACATTTCAAAAAATGAAAGTGATAAGTTAATTTTGATGTTCAGTATATGTAGGTATGTATGTCCTTTCCTCCAGCATTTTGTAGGTTTATTCCCTTTAAAATTGGTTTTCTCTGCAACCATTGGTCCGAGTGGCACAGCATTTTCACCATAAGAGCGCCTCCTCCTGTAGAAAGTTTGAAATAATTATGACGACATAGGTCACGTGGTATGGGCGCCATCTTGGAAAAACCGAAATACTTTGCACCTTTATATCGCCGAATCCACTTCATTGAAAAATTTAATGGTGGCTAATTGTAAAGTACTCCCCATGGGGAATAACATGTATTAATGATGATGTCATAGGTACCTTCATTATGACGTCATAAATCGACAAGTAGAACGCTTGATCCGATCAGTATGAAATTTATTGAGTGTGATCTAGGGATAAATTGGTTGAGAGGAAAAAATTGATGATGTCATGGGTCACGTGGTTTGGCAGCCATATTTTTACAGCATAGAGCGCTTAGGGCAATGCCGTCTGGAACAGCATTTGTATGCGAACAGCGTTACTTTATGCTATTCGCATCCACCAACCTCACAAACATCCACCAATCAGAGCTGAGGATCTGGTCACCTGACAGCAGGACAGCCCATCCTCCACTCAGCAGATCCAAGCCTGGTTACGCCATTGTTAGATTATCGGTCTTGGTATTTTATTTTTAACTGCTATCGATTCTTCTCTATGGGAAGAATTGTTGTGTAGTATCACTCTGTTGTGTTGTATGTGATGTTTAATGTCCAAGTACAGTACTTGCAAGTACAAATAATCCAAGTCCAAGTGCAACATCCAAATACAAGGCTTGGATTTCATGGGATGTCTAATTTCAATAACAAGAGACAACATTGCTCTGCAAAATTGAACTTCTACGTCCCTAAATGTACTGCATGACATCATTATCAGTGTCTATGCTGACCCTGTTACAGGAACATTACTTTAATCATGTTTTTATAAAGGAATGAAAAGTATTAATTTTCCTCCCATTAAGTTCCAGTTTGAAATAGGAATATCACAGAAATCGAATTCGGATGAGGCCTTTAGGAACTCACAAAGCGCCCATTTTCCCATCATGTCTTTCTCGCCAAATCTAACCATGCTATCTGTATACAAATGTAATTGTTGTGGAAGATTTCCTTTTATTTTGATATTTGTTCAATTCGGAACCCAAACTTTTATGACAGTTGCTTAAAATCCATGAAATCTAAAAGGCCTAACAGATATATTATGCCATTTTAAATGGAGGGAGTTACAATCAAATCGGCAGTGTACCCAATTTCTGCAAGAAACTGGGCATTTTAAAAAGCAGCTGCTGGCAGAAAGTTTGCTGCCATGCACGTATCTATATAATTAATCCCAAAAAATTATCTGCTCGTAAGTTAGAGCCACAACAAGACCATTTTGAGATTTATGTATGAATGCTGTTCAATGGCCTTAATCCTGCACTGCAGCTTAACAGCACTCGTTGAGCACATGACAGGACGTGTGCTTATCGCCAGAAGAAGAATATAACTTTTATAGCTATTCATAATGCAAATGAACTCTGGTCAGGAATATAATTCTCCGAGTCACAGCTGCCACTCAGGAGGTGAGGGGCAGAAGCTGAGCGCTCCTTTGAATTTAGAGCTTTCCTTGACTGTGTTGAAGAGAATAAATAGAAAATGGCTTTTTAGCATTTCATATAATGCAGGAGACACAAATTTACCTTTTTGTAAATCATCAATTGAGGCTGATGGAAAAACAAGACAATAAATTGCATCGGTCTCACACGCAGACAATGGAATGATGGGGAACAGGAGGACATGAGACAAACAAATGGACAATTCTAACTCTGATCATCGATGATTTTTAAGGTGCATAAATAAAAAACAAAATCTTTAATTTTTATCTCCAACCTCCACTCCCCCCCACCCCCCCCACCCCCTCCCTAATCCCCCATCCCATCCCCACCTCCCCTCATCCTCATACTCAAATGCTCACACAATCCCATGAAATTATGTGATGGCTATATTGAAATAGTGAGGTTTCGGACACATTTGCAATTTTAAATAATTAATTAGAATTTTAAAATTAATTTTTATGAACTCAAATAAAATTAAATAAATCTACCATGAGCTGTCATACCCAAAGGCAGAAACATATCTGTGTCAACTGGAAAAAAAGACGAGGCCAATGGAGATTGTGTATGTGCATGCAGATACATTTTTTGTGGATGCATGAGTGCTTGCATTTTGTGTGTGCATGCAAATGCAAAGCAAACACACAGAAAAAAACACGTAACTTACAAATAGAGAAATCAAAAAGGACATAATTATACACCCACAAAAACATTTAAAGAACCAAAAACGGCACTTGAGTGAGCACATATCTCAGCCAGGCTGAACAGGTTTACGTTTTGTATCCCAACGAGAAGCCGGATCTGGATCCGTACCTGAACCAAAATCGAATCGGCTTGTTCTTGTCACTCACCCAACTTATCCACGAAGTTTGTCATAACTCGTCCACAACCTTTTGAAATATCATGATACATATTGTTTTGGCCCTGTCTCTCAATGATGAAGAATCACTTTAAAAAAATGTTTTTGTGTATCCGGATTCAGATCTTCACCATAATCTAATCAAATCGTACTTGTCACAGACCCAATCTGTCCACCAAGTTTCATCCGAATCCGTCCCCAACTGTTTGAGATATCGTGCTACATGTAGTTTTGGCCCGATCTCTCAATGGTGAAGAATCACATAAAAAATACCAGTATCTGGATCTGGATCTGGATCTTCACCAAAATCTAATCAAATCGTACTTGTCACACACCCAATCTGTCCACCAAGTTTTATCCGAATCCGTCCACAACTGTTTGAGATATCGTGATATATGTAGTTTTGGCTATATCTCTGAATAGCGAAGTATCACATAAAAATTCCAGTATCTGGATCTGGATCTTCACCAGAATTTCAGGAAATTAATTTCGTACATGGAAAGCAAAGCATTGCGTCCGGACATTGTACTCAGGAACAAAAAGACAGCATTGATGATCGATATCAGTACCCAGCGATTTTGGCCGAAACAACACAGAAATCAATATTCCAATATCTCAAAAATGAGGTCAAGAGATCTTGGAAGCAGAAGAGCATCGAAATTGTACCAGTGACAATTGGAACAACAGGAATGATGAAGAAGAACCTCACTGACATTTTGAAAACCATCCCCAGGAATATACAGTCACGTGAAAAAGTAAGTACACCCCATGTAAAGTTTTGACTTTTTCAACATATTTCAACATACAGCTATTTGATCGTCATTTCAACAATATTGATAGATAAAGGTGATATAATATAACAAATATCATGAAACTCCACAACATCTCGATGGGATTTAGATCCGGGCTTTGACTTGGCCATTCCAGAACCCTCCATTTCTTTCTTTTCAGCCATTCCTTGGTGGATTTACTGGTATGTTTAGGGTCATTGTCATATTGCAAGGTCCACCTTCGGTTGAGCTTCAACTTTCCGACAGATGACCTCACATTATCCTCAAGCACCCTCTGGTACAATAAAGAATTCATAGTGGATTCTATGATGGTGAGCTGCCCAGGCCCTGATGCAGCAAAGCTGCCCCAAACCATAATATTTCCACCACCATGCTTTACAGTTGGTATCAGGTTCTTGTGGTCAAATGCTGTCTTTGGTTTTTGCCAAACATGTCTTCTGGTACTGTGGCCAAATAGCTCGACCTTTGACTCATCTGTCCAGGGCACATTGTTCCAGAAGTGCTGGTCTTTGCCTAGGTGTTCATTGGCAAACTTTAGTCTTGCCCTGATGTTCTTTCTGGAAAGCAAAGGTTTCCTCCTGGCACACCTCCCATGTAGATAAAATTTGTGCAGCCTCTTTCTAATGGTAGACTCGTGCACTTTGACATCCACAGTGGCAAGAGATACCTGTAGGTCCTGTGATGACATTCTGGGGTTCTTTGAGACTTCTTTCAGCATCTTGCGGTCTGCTCTCGGGCTGAACTTGCTGGGGCGGCCTGGCCTGGACAAGTTGGCAGTTGTTTGGAATCTTCTCCACTTGTAGATGATCTTCCGGACAGTCAAACGATTTATTTCAAATTGTTTGGAGATCTTTTTAAATCCCTTCCCAGTCTCGAAGGCATATATAACCTTCTTTCTGAAGGCCTCAGATAGCTCTTTTGATCTCGGCATGGTGACGCCGCACACTTCAACAACAAAGAGCAAACCAAACTAAATGTCTGAGGTTTAAATAAGACAGGTTCCTCCAAGATCCTCTCTCACGATGTTCTAATCATTTGCACCTGAGCTGGTGCACCTGATTCTAATTTTAGGTATTTGAAGTAGTGATAAATGTAGGGGTGTATTTATTTTTTCCACATGCGAAATTTGCATTTATGTTTATTTAAATTATACAATGGACTACAAAATGAAAATGTTTCATGATATTTGTTATATTATATCACCTTTATCTATCAATATTGTTGAAATGAAGATCAAATAGCTGTATGTTGAAATATGTTGAAAAGTCAAAACTTTACATGGGGTGTACTTACTTTTTCACGTGACTGCAACTGCAAATGAACTACAACTGGAGGCAATTGATCAAATAACCTTGGGTTTGGTGACACATTAGTGCAATAGTCTCGTTAAGAATGCTCTGTGAGACAAAAAATACATAAGTAAGAATTAACATGTTTTTGTAACCATTTCGGCAATATTCCTCCGAAAGACGGTTCCTCATAATGAGACTCTGCAGCCATCTGGTCCTGCTGATGTCTGGCGTATCAAGGTTACATGAACCAAATTAGATGACATCGAGAGATAAAAACCGCATCTCGAATTTAGAAATCGTGACAGGTGCAAAAATTTAGATTGGCTAGAGAGGCTGTGCTTTGTCCCCCAAATATTCCTACAGGTCGCACAAGATCTGCCTGCAACCCTCCTATGGTTAAACTGCCAAAATCAAGACTCGCTGCTCACCTTCACTCTTTTCTCCCGCCTCTGGAACAAACTCCCTCACTCTCTTCAATCCCACTTCTCCCTCCAGGTCTTTAAAACAGCTGTTCACTACCATCTCTTGTCTTCCCCCATCCAAAACCTTGATCTTTTCTACCCCCGCTAATTTCACCCCAGATCCACTTTTTTGAAACACCAACTTCTTTCCTGGAAGTCCTTGCAGTGTCCATGTGTTTTATACCCCTCCCACCCCCCCCCGACCCCCTTCCCATGCCCCATCCCCCCAAGCCCCCTCCCTCCCACAGATCTCCCGATGTCCCTGCTCTCAAATGTTGTGTTTGTGTCCTTCCCCTTCTCTCCCCATCTTGCCTACTGCTCCCCTTATTATGTGTTTTCTGTGTCGGTTTTACTTTTTGTGTGATTAATGGTAGCTCTTCCACGAGCCTCGATCTTGTATACAAAAAAAAAAGAAAAAAGAAAAAAGAGGACTTTGATAAGTTTTTGATTGAAAGAAAAATAAGAACTTGAGACATTAAGCTTTTTGTGCTTGATGAGAGATGGAACATGATTTTAATCTTTTTTTTTTTTTTTTTTTTTTTTGTATGCTGAATCGAGGCTCGTGAAAGAGCTAACATTTACTTCACAAACAAATCAACCAGACAAACAAAATACCCAAAAAGAGGGAGCGGAAGACAAGATGGGGAGAGAAGGGGAAGCACACAAACATAACATCCGAGAGCAGGGAGATGTGTGGAAGGGAGAGGGCCCGGGGGGAGGAGACATGGGAAGGGGGGGGGGGGGGAGGGGAGGGAGAAGTATAAAACACAAGGACACCAAGGACTTCCTGGACAGAAGTTGGTATTTCAAAAAAGTGGAATTGGGGTGAAATTAGCGGGGGTAGAAAAGATCAAGGTTTTGGATGGGGGAAGATAAGAGATGGTGGTGAACAGCTGTTTTAAAGACTTGGAGGGTGGAGTGGGATTGAAGAGAGTGAGGGAGTTTGTTCCAGAGGCGGGAGAAAAGAGGAGTGAAGGTGAGCAGAGAGTCTTGATTTTGGCAGTTTAACCATAAGAGGGTTGCAGGCAGATCTTGTGCGACCTGTCGGAATATTTGCGGGACAGAGCCCAGAGAGAGCTGGGGGGGCAAGGCCAGAGAGGAGTCGGTAGAAGACGGAAAGACTACCAACCTGCCTGCGGTGAGTGAGTGAGAGGCCCTTGGAGTTATCTTCATCGCGGGAGATTCCAATGATTCTGAACGCTTTGGTTTCAACAGCGTGAAGGCGAGCTAGGTGTGAGGCAGGAGCACCAGCCCAGAGGGGAGAGCAGTATTCCATTGAGCTGCGGATGAAAGCCTTGTATGTGGTGAGGAGCTCAGGTGTGCCAAGGAAGGACTTCGCACGACGGAGGATGCCCAGTCGGCGACTGGCTTTGGAGGCCAGATTTGAAATGTGGTTTTCCCAGGAAAGATCATGGCAGATAGTGAGACCCAAAAGCTTGAGTGACAGAACTTCTTGGAGAGGATTATTCAGAAAGTGGATGGGAGGGTTGTCCAGTCGGTCTTTTCGGAGAGACATCGTAAGAGCGTGAGATTTGTCAGGATTGAAAGACATGTTCCACTTGTTTGCCCAGTCTGTGATTTTGTCAAGGTCTGCAGAGAGTGAGGAGGCTGCAGACTGCTGATCTGAGGGATGAAGAATGGAGCGACAGAGAGTAGAGTCGTCAGCAAAGAGATAGAGAGGATTTTCAAGAGAGTCAGAGAGATCATTGATGAAGACCATAAAAAGCACAGGGCCCAGAACACTGCCTTGGGGAACTCCAGCCTGAACAGGAAGAGGAGATGAGAGAAACCCATTCAGGGCCACACGTTGACTACGACTAGAGAGGAAGTCCGCCAGCCATGCGTGGAGATTTCCATGGATACCAAAAGAGGAGAGTTTGGTGAGCAGAGCGGGGTGCCAGACCGTATTGAAGGCACGTGATATGTGAAGGGAGACTGCTCTAATTTCCTGTTTGGCATTGAGGACCTCCATCCATTGTTGAGAAAGCAGAAGCAGCATGTCCAGAGTGGAGTGTCCAGGTCTGAAACCAAATTGATGATCAGAGATCAAGCCATTGGAGAAGAGGAAAGATTTCATATCTGAAGCAATGATGGATTCCATGACTTTGCTGATAATTGGGAGAAGGCTGATTGATCTGTAGTTGCTGGGATCTGTTTTTGCACCTTTTTTGTGCAAAGCGGTGATGTTGGCAGATTTCCAAGCAGATGGAAGATTACCTTGAGCAAAAGAGAGGGTGAAGAGAACAGAGAGAGGGAGTGAAAGAGCGGAAGAACATGATTTTAGGACCCGTGGGCTGATGCCGTCAGGTCCAGTTGCAGAATCAGAGTCGAGGGTTGACAGAAACGTTTCCACCTTGTCAGATGTCAGGTTTCCATCTTGAACCATATCTTGCGTAATGTTAAAAGAGTGAGATGCGCAGACAAACTTTTTTTTGATTTTTGTCATTTTAGTCCTATGATTATGAGACTGGTGCGATTAAAAAGTGCAATTCAAAAAGTTTATAGCCAGGTAATTTCAGGAAATTCATTTCGAAAATATATTTTAACGATTGCAGTTATATATTGGTACTTTTGATATTCTTCCACCATTAACTCTATTGTTCTTCACTTACCTGAGACATTTTCATCAATCAATGAACCTGGAAAAGAAAAGAAAAGAATATAATCAGAAAGTTTTTGACTTGCCTTTTTTAAGGACTTTAATTTCAATTTTATTAACTCTTCGACCCCTTTCAGAACATGAAAGCAAAGAAAACATAAGAATACAAGTGTTTCCAAAACAAGTGTCCACAAAACTGTGTCTCATAATCATATGACTAAAACAGGTCTTAAGCATTATAATTGTGTAACTTTTCTTGTTGCTATTGTAACAATTTATATGCTTCCTGCCTTCTCTCCAAAGCCATATGTTCGTGCGACACTACCGCCATTCATATTAGCAACCTTATTCGCACCGAAGGTGGATGTCGGTTATGTTTTCACCCATCTGTTTGTTTGTTTGTGAACAGGATACCTCAAGTTGTGGACAGATTCGGGCGAAATTTGAAGGAGGGGTTGGGTATGTGACACGGACGAAATTATTGGATTTTGGTGAAGATCCGGATCTGGATCTGAGAATTATTGAAGTCATTCTTCACCATTGAGAACCAACCACCTTTGGAGGCCATTTTTCCCCGTTTTGGGCACCTTGGTCCCCTTTTTGATGCAATGTTTTTATGGCCGGATGCCCTTCCTGCCGCCAACCCTGTTAGTCGCCTCTTGCGACACACATGGAATTACCAGTGAACTGGTACTCAATTTGCGGACCTCGGAAGGATGACAGGCCGAGTCAACCCCCCTGGCGTTAATTCAGCGATCGACCAGGATTCAAACCCAGGATCCTAGGATCCCAAGCCGGCACCCTAACCGCTACGCCAACACCAGGCTTCAATTATGTCCTTTAATCCGGGATTTAATCCGGGACAGGTTGTGTGTTTGACAAGGAAGAATAGATTCACTTTTGGTGAAGATCCAGATTCAGCTAGTAGAATATTTAAAGTGATTCTTCACCATTGAGAGATGGGGCCAAAAACGATATATAGCAGGATACTTCAAAAAGTTGTGGATGACTTATTGCAAAACTTGGTGGATGAGTTGTGTAAGTGACAAGAACAAGCTGATTCGATTTTGGTTCAGATCTGAATCCAGATCCGACCGATCAGAGGGACGCAAATCATAAACCCAATGCCCAAGGCAGTGCCCTGGGCCCTGTGCTTTTTCTGGTCTTCATCAATGATCTCTCTGACTCTCTTGAAAATCCTCTCTATCTCTTTGCTGATGACTCCACTCTCTGTCACTCCATTCCTCATCCCTCAGATCGGTAGTCTGCAGCCTCCTCACTCTCTGCAGACCTGGACAAAATCACAGACTGGGCAAACAAGTGGAACATGTCCTTCAATCCTGACAAATTTCACACTCTTACGATGTCTCTCCGAAAAGACCGACTGGACAACCCTCCCATCCACTTTCTGAATAATCCTCTCCAAGAAGTTCTGTCACTCAAGCTTTTGGGTCTCACTATCTGCCATGATCTTTCCTGGGAAAACCACATTTCAAATCTGGCCGCCAAAGCCAGTCGCCGACTGGGCATCCTCCGTCGTGCGAAGTCCTTCCTTGGCACACCTGAGCTCCTCACCACATACAAGGCTTTCATCCGCAGCTCAATGGAATACTGCTCTCCCCTCTGGGCTGGTGCTCCTGCCTCACACCTAGCTCGTCTTCACGCTGTTGAAACCAAAGCGTTCAGAATCATTGGAATCTCCCGTGATGAAGCTAACTCCAAGGGCCTTTCACTCACTCACCGCAGGCAGGTTGGTGGTCTTTCCGTCTTCTACCGACTCCTCTCTGGCCTTGCCCCCCAGCTCTCTCTGGGCACTGTCCCCCAAATATTCCTACAGGTCGCACAAGATCTGCCTGCAACCCTCTTATGGTTAAACTGCCAAAATCAAGACTTTCTGCTCACCTTCACTCCTTCATTCCTCTTTTCTCCCGCCTCTGGAACAAACTCCCTCACTCTCTTCAATCCCACTCCACCCTCCAGGTCTTTAAAACAGCTGTTCGCCACCATCTCTTGTCTTCCCCCATCCAAAACCTTGATCTTTTCTACCCCCGCTAATTTCACCCGAAATCCTACACTTTTTTGAAATACCAACTTCTGTCCTGGAAGTCCTTGGTGTCCTTGTGTTTTATACCTCTCCCCCCCCCCCCCCCCCCCCCCCACCCCTTCCCAGGCCATCTCCCTCCCGCGCTTCTCCCTGCTCTCAGGTGTTGTGTTTGTGTGCTTCCCCTCCTCTTCCCATCTTGTTCTCCGCTCGCTCTTTTTGTATGTTTTGTTTGTCTGGTTGATTTGTTTGTGGAATAAATGTTAGCTCTTTCACGAGCCTCGATTCAGTATACACAAAAACTGTTCAGCCTGGTGGAGGTATTCTCTCTACTGAGTGCTGTTCTACTGTTAGAAATACTTCGATTCAAGCTCATCCACTGATAAAGAAATTGCAACACAAAACTCTCCACATGGCAATTTGATTATTTGTCAAAATCATGATGAAGATAATACATTGGCATTGTTCAACCTTCGAATTGTTTTATTTCGATGTCAAATCTTTTAAAAGGTCAAGCATTATTTATTTATTTCCTTCCAAACAGAAGGTTGAGGTATTTATCAAAAGTGCAATGTTGAATTATACCCTGGTTGACCCTCCAGAACATTCGCCTCAAGCTTTGCGCATCCCACTGTTTGTGGTCCCGATTCCCATTGCAACTTTTAGTTTGATTACCTCTTCCCTGCAGCACTTTTTTGAGTGGCTACACATCCGTGGAGACTACTTCATGCTAATGTGTATCTTACTCCATGGCCTCAAGTTAACATCATTGTATTTACAGTAGGGTTCTTGCAAGATTTACTTTTAGCTGTTGGCTATCACATAAATAAAATAACCCAAAATACTTATAATAACATCATTTTGGAGAGTTTTGGCTTTCCACCTCGATCATTTCTATAATAATTAATAGTGCCGGGTTCAAGCATCCTCTTCAAACTTGAATGCAACTTCTACTGTAACATTGAGTGTCAAACCCAACCAAAAATTTGATCTACAAGAGAGAAAACGCTTTACGATATATGAAACTTCATCAGGAAGTCTGTGGACTTCTCAGGAAGTTGATAGATTATATATATATTGTTACATTTGTGGGGGTAGATGATGAAATACCCTTGTACAGATAGGACTGTATAGGTATAGCATGGACCGTGGACACTAGGAGACATCTTGATGTATTAAGCAGGGAAACTGGAGCTTAAGTTGTTTGCGTGTCTTCGCACGAGGGGTGACGCTATGGTAATGAGATAGGGGGTTAAGATTAGTTTTCCCCCAGTATATGATTGCCTTCAGTGGTTTTTCCCTACGTTTTTTACAATTACAACAAGGGCTGCCATAAAGCCATCCATAAACAACAACAACAATAACAACAACCGTTCCCTGCAAGCAGGCAGAGCAGTTCACCAACTGAACCCCGCCTCCAAGGGATGGTAACTGGCAGGCCATGCCCCGAGCTTCATGATTGGTCAAGGATACATGGGGTGATTCAGTGGAGCTCGGCGATTGGAATATATGACGTCATCGAGAGGCTTCGAGAAGGAGGAATAAAAGCGCATCTCTCTCTCTCTCTCTCTCTCTCTCTCTCTCTCTCTCTCTGTCTCTGCTGGTTATGGTCACAAACAAGAAGCTCGCTATTGTTGGTGCGTTTGGTGTGCTGGGATTGTGTGCGCTTTTGAAGGAGCATGGAGCTTTTGCTGTGCTGCTAGAATCTCGACAGAGGTGGGTGACATTTGGGCTCATCAAGGAGCCGGGGTCAGCATGGCACCTGACAATAGATAGCGAAAGGCAGCCGTCTTGGCTGCTTGCTTCGAGCCTGGGCGTTTTCGGCACGCGGTTTCAGCGCCATTGTTGAAACGCTTCCCACGCAAGGGCCTACAACAGCCACAGCGATCATCCAGCTCAGAAAAGCATTTTGGAACAAAGTTGAGGACTGGCTGGCTAAAGGGATTTTCTTTTTATTTTATCTTTTCCCCTGTGTATCGTATTTGTGACCAAATGGAGATGTCTCAAATTAGGATTTAGTTTTACCTCATCTTTCATTTTCACCTCTTTGGTTCACTTTAATTAAATTATTTATTGTGTTGCATTTCATTTGATGTGTCGTGTTTCTTTGTTTGTGGGTTCGGGAATAAACCCGTGTGGCTTCTGTTCAGGTAATCACCTCGCGGCCTTCCATCCCGTGCGCGCCATAAAAATAACCGCCAATAATTCGGCCGTTCGCCTCATCAATTAAAGAGCATTCGGCTATCTGTCCAAGGCTGGTGTTCATCGGCTACGGACTTGACAATATACAGTCACATGAAAAAGTAAGTACACCCATGTAAAGTTTTGACTTTTTCAACATACATCTATTTGATCTTCATTTCAACAATATTGATAGATAAAGGTGATATAATATATCAAATATCATGAAACATTTACATTTTGTAATCCTTTGTATAATTTAAATAAACATAAATGCAAATTTAGCATGTGGAAAAACCAAGTACACCACATGAAATGTTTTTTAAAATCTTTTTAACATATGTGGACATATCAATGTTTGATCTTCATTTAAACAGTATCTATAGATAAAGGTGATCTAATTGAACAAAAAACAATGAAAGATTGACTTTGCAATAATTTATTCAACAAAAAATTAACAGAGATGCCATTTCCTTCTGTGCAAAAAGTAAGTACACCCTTGGCTCTAATAGGTGGTATTGCCCCCTTTGGCAGAAACAACTTCAAGTATGCGTTTCTTATAACTCTCTACCAGTCTCTGACATCGACTGGGAGAAATTTTTACCCACTCCTCCATGCAGAATTCTTTCAGCTGTGCGATGATTGAGGGGTTTCCATGCATGCACAGCTCGTTTCTAATCCCCCCACAACATCTCGATGGGATTTAGATCCGGGCTTTGACTTGGCCATTCCAGAACCCTCCATTTCTTTCTTTTCAGCCATTCCTTGGTGGATTTACTGGTCATATTTACTGGTCATGCTGCAAGGTCCACCTTCGGTTGAGCTTCAACTTTCCGACAGATGGCCTCACATTATCCTCAAGCACCCTCTGGTACAATGAAGAATTAATAGTGGATTCTATGATGGTGAGATGCCCAGGCCCTGATGCAGCAAAGCTGCCCCAAACCATAATATTTCCACCACCATGCTTTACAGTTGGTATCAGGTTCTTGTGGTCAAATGCTGTGTTTGGTTTTTGCCAAACATGTCTTCTGGTACTGTGGCCAAATAGCTCTACCTTTGACTCATCTGTGCAGAGCACATTGTTCCAGAAGTGCTGGTCTTTGCCTCGGTGTTCATTGGCAAACTTTAGTCTTGCCCTGATGTTCTTTCTGGACAGTAAAGGTTTCCTCCTGGCACACCTCCCATGTAGATCAAATTTGTGCAGCCACTTTCTAATGGTAGACTCGTGCACTTTGACATCAACAGTGGCAAGAGCTACCTGTAGGTCGCGTGATGACATTCTGGCGTTCTTAGAGACTTCTTTCAGCATCTTGCTCTTGCACATTTCATCTGCTCTCGGGCTGAACTTGCTGGGGCGGCCTGGCCTGAACAAGTTGGCAGTTGTTTGGAATCCTCTCCACTTGTCGATGATCTTCCGGACAGTCGAATGATTGATTTCAAATTGTTTGGAGATCTTTTTAAATCCCTTCCCAGACTCGTAGGCATCTATAACCTTCTTTCTGAAGGCCTCAGAGAGCTCTTTTGATCTCGGCATGGTGATGCCGCACACTTCAACAACAAAGAGCAAACCAAATTAAATGTCTGTGGTTTAAATAAGACAGGTTTCTCCAAGATCCTCTCCAACAATGTTCTCATCATTTGCACCTGAGCTGGTGCACCTGATTCTAATTTTAGGTATTTGAAGTAGTGATAAATGTTGGGGTGTACTTTTTCCACATGCGAAATTTGCATTTATGTTTATTTAAATTATACCGAAACCCCACTCTAGCAGGGAAAATAGGCTTAAAATGCATGTTGTTATAAAAAAAAATTAAAAATAACCACCTTTAGAGGCCATTTTTCCCCGCAAAGCGGGGGTTGGCCTTTTTCGGGAACCCTGGTTGTTGTTTTTTGGTCCCCTTTTTGAAGCAATGTTTTACGGCCGGATGCCCTTCCTGCCGCCAACCCTTTTTGCCGCCTTTAACGACAAGCAGGGAATTACCAGTGAACTGGTACTCAATTAGCCGACCTCGGAAGGATGAACAGGCTGAGTCAACCCCCCTGGCGTTAATTCAGTGATCGACCAGCATTCAAACCCAGGATCCTAGGATCCTAAGCCGGCACCCTAGCCGCTAGCCCAACACCAGGGTTGTTGTGTGTTTATTTAAATTATACAATCAATGGACTACAATATGTAAATGTTTCATGATATTTGTTATATTATATCACCTTTATCTTTCAATATTGTTGAAATGAAGATCAAATAGCTGTATGTTGAAATATGTTGAAAAAATCAAAACTTTACATGGGGTGTACTTACTTTTCACGTGACTGTATATATATATGTATGTATATACAGACTTGGCATTTAATATGGAATATTTTTTTTGTGGGGGTGAACTTACTTTTCAAGATGTCTTAGAAGCAAAAGTTCATTGGAATTATGTTGAAATTATTCTAGATTTTGTTCATGTGACCTTTAAAAGAAACAAAAACCACATTTGACATTGCGAAACAAATAAATTGATCCTTGAAAGTGATGTAAACTGATAACGAACTCAATTCATGTACAGTACTGTGTTAAACCTCTGTACGTTTTCCAGAAGTATCTCTTTATTTTGCACATTAGCCAAAAACTTTTTGAACAAAAACAAAAGTTAAATTACGACTGGGATTACGGACAGTAAAATTACAGTTCAGTACTTCGTGTAACCCCCACGAGCATTCAGGAGAGCACGTACACGTTGAGGCATGCTGTTCACGAGATTTGCCAAGGTTTGGACAGGAATCGCTTGCCATGCAGTGACAATAGCCTGCTGCAATTCACGCACAGAGGTCGGCTGCTGGTCCAAGTGGACGATTTGACGCGTTAATTCTGCCCACAAGTTCTCGATTGGATTCATATCCGGGGACATGGCAGGCCACTCCATATGCTCTACACCACGGTCAGCAAGAAAGTGTTGGATCATGCGAGCACGATGAGGCCGTGCATTGTCATCTTGGAAGACAAAGTTTCCTCGAAAGGCTGCACGAGCAAATGGAAGCAATGTTTCTTCCAGAATGGCCCTGTACTTGAACTTGGTCAGGTTTCCATTCAGAACAACCAGGTCAGTTTTGCCCCCTGCATGAAAAGCAGCCCAAACGGTCACCCCACCACATCCAGCTTGGACTCTTGGCACTATAAATCTTTGTTGTCGGCTTCATGCACTTGTCTACGCACTCGGACGCGGCCATCTTGACGATAGACCAGAAATCTAGACTCGCCACTGAAAATCACGTGATTCCAGTGTCCTGGCTGCCATTGACGGTGCTCTCTGGCCCACTGCAATCGGCGCTGGTGGTGTTGTTTGGTCAGGCGTGGCTTTCTCAGGGGATGCCTGGCACGACAGCCTGCTTGAACCAGTCGTTGGTTGACTAGCCTTCTGGATATAGGCACATTTGTCAGTTGCTGCCACTCAGCCCTAAGCCGATTAGCTGACTTGGTATGGCCATTGCGGACTAACCGGTGCAGCTGGCGATCATCCCTCCTTGTGGTTCGGCGGGGACGTCCTGGCCTCGGTATTGGAGTAGGGACACCCCTCTGAGCATTTCGTTTCAGGATCTTTGACACCTGACCTTGAGTGATGCCATACTGCCGAGCAATAGCACACTCTTTCATGCCGTAATTTCGTAAAGCCACCACTCCATGACAAACAGCATTGTCGAGTTGACGGACCATCTCCAGAGGAAGCGGTAATAACTTTTGGAGAAGTGCAGCAGTTGTTTTCCACTAATACAGAACGCAACAACCCTTGTATACCCGACTGTGAAGCCAATCGTCAAATGCACCTGTCCGTACATCTTGCCACGCCACCTGTGATATAATCCTGTTGTTGACTTCTTGCAGCGACAGACAATCAGGGACATGGTTCTTTTAACAAATAAATCACCAAAGTGTAAAAGAAACTCACCAGATTGATATACTGAGTTAAGAAAGTAAACCCAAGTCAAGAAAAAAAAAAATTCCATATTAAATGCCAAGTCTGTATATATATATATATATATATATATATATATATATATATATATATATATATATATATATATATATACATATATACATATATATATGCATTTATATATATATACATATATATTTATATATAGATATATATATATATATATGCATTTATATATATATACATATATATTTATATATAGATATATATATATATATATATATATATATATATGTATATATATATATATATATATACATACATATATATATATATATATATATATATATAACTGTGAGAAATAGTAGAAACTCCACAGTACGAGCAGGGCGTCTCATTTGCATTGAATAAATAATCGGGAGATTGAATAAGACGCGGACGTAGCTTCAGGGCTTCGATCTTTAATTCGACAAGCTTTCGACCAACAAAGGTCTTCTTCTGAGTCTACAAAAACAGCAGGCATGTATATCAGTCAAGTGTGTATGGTGATGTGTGTGAGATGTGTGATGTGAGTAAAAAATTGCATACAGAAGGGAGAGCCACGCCAAAGTTCACTCACCGGCCCCAAGTTCAACGGAAGTGAAGCGCAGCTTACAGTTACGGTTTGCGTTACATTTCCGGTGCACGTGTATATACAAATATAGGGATACATACATACATAAACATACAAGCATATATTCATATGCCATTTATATTCATATAATATATTTATATATTTATATAAATGACATACAAAGGTAGAATGAATGAATGGGTGAATGAATGAATGAATGAATGAATGGGTTACGGTTAACAATTTGATTGGGTTGATGTAGGAACATGCTTTAATCATCAAAATTTATGCCATGAGGGATTTTTGTCCGAAGTTTATGTATCCAAATCGATCACACACCACGATTCTGAAACGTGAGTCCTTTTGGATACATAAACTTCGGACAAAAATCCCTCATGGCATAAATTTTGATGATTAAAGCATGTTCCTACATCAACCCAATCAAATTGTTAACCGTAACCCATTCATTCATTCATTCACCCATTCATTCATTCTACCTTTGTATGTCATTTATATAAATATATAAATATATTATATGAATATAAATGGCATATGAATATATGCTTGTATGTTTATGTATGTATGTATCCCTATATTTGTATATACACGTGCACCGGAAATGTAACGCAAACCGTAACTGTAAGCTGCGCTTCACTTCCGTTGAACTTGGGGCCGGTGAGTGAACTTTGGCGTGGCTCTCCCTTCTGTATGCAATTTTTTACTCACATCACACATCTCACACACATCACCATACACACTTGACTGATATACATGCCTGCTGTTTTTGTAGACTCAGAAGAAGACCTTTGTTGGTCGAAAGCTTGTCGAATTAAAGATCGAAGCCCTGAAGCTACGTCCGCGTCTTATTCAATCTCCCGATTATATATATATATATATATATATATATATATATATATATATATATATATATATATATATATATATATATATAAATATATATATATATATATATAGTTTGGATGAGACAATAAAACCACGAATACAAAGTTGTGGAAGCAAGAGATAGCTTCTACTGGCAAGTAAAGGAAGAAATGTAAGTCGAGATAAAAGTAGAGAAGAACCACCTTTTGAGGCCATTTTTCCCCACAGAGCAGGGGTTGGCCTTTTTCGGGCTCTGTAGTCCCCTTTTTGAAGCAATGTTTTATGGCCGGATGCCCTTCCTGCCGCCAACCCTGTTAGTCACCTCTTGCGACACACAGTGAATTACCAGTAAACTGGTACTCAATTTGCCGAACTCAGAAGGATGACAGGCCGAGTCAACCCCCCTGGCGTTAATTCAGCGATCGACCGGGATTCAAACTCAGGATCTCAAGCCGGCACCCTAACCGCTCAGCCAAAATATAATACAGCCAAGGACAGGAGGAAAACGAAAAGTGATAAAGGCCACCAAGGGGAAATGTATTTTACAACCCCTGCAGATCAATAGCATAATGAGTGTATTGTCCATTGAGTTGAGTGCATTGAGGCACACTCCATTGACACTACATGCAAAGGTGGCATTACATGCATTACTTACTGCTGTGAGCGGCTGCACAGTCTCAGAATTGCTGAACACAGCCAAGCTTCCTGGTTGGGATCTGGCTCTGAAGACAAGCTTGGTGATGTGTTCTGATCAAGGCAGGTAATTTATAACGAAAAATTACCACAATGATCTCCATTGAATGAAATTTCTCCCCCCAACAGCTAAACACAGAATGTAAATGAGGAAGTTTACAAGTTTTCACTGCAGTATAGAACCTGATTTCCTGTGATCAAATAACTTTTTCAACATTCCTGACCATTTAAACATTCAATCTTGCCAGGTCAGCGATCGTTAATGCTTCTGATGGAGTAATGACAATTGCTGAGATTTCAAATTTCATCGAGAGTGCATTCATCTGAAAAATGCAAGGCATAAGCGGTTGTTCAACAAATAATATTCTGAGCACTTCATATGGACACAAACCAGAATCAGAAGTAAAATCTATTTTGTAATACCCAAGCTGCTGAGATAGAGAGCTAAGGCGCCATCTTTTTGTGAGATGCATTTGTGATTTAGATGATTGTAGGGGTAAACGATTCTGCCATTTTGCATATGGAGTAAATAACACCAGATAAAGTACAGCATCACGTGTGGCTGCCATAAAATTGATATTAATTATTCCGATCATGTCTAAATTTTGATTTGCTGCATTTTTTTTTTTTACTGTGCAGGTAAGTACCACCACCAAAAGGTAATCTTTGATAACTTGCCCTTAGCCTGCTTTTGCAATACCCTGGTGATGTGCCCTCCATAACCTGGCCCCATCCTACCTGGCTGACCTCCTCTCCAGACACACTCCCACCCGCAACCTCCGCTCTGCTGGTACCAACCTCCTGACCCCCCCCCATCCGGACCAAATTCAGATCCTGGGGGGACAGGGCCTTCTCCATCGCTGCTCCCACCCTCTGGAACTCACTACCTCACACCATCAGAGACTCCTCACTCACCACATTCAAAACATCACTCAAGACCCACCTGTTCAGCACTGCATTCAACATTCAACCCACAGCATTTAACCCCTGACTATCACTTCTCCTTCTCCCTCCTTTTGCTTTAAATATTTCCCTATTGATTCTTGTCTTTTTGCAATTGTTGTTTTCATGTTTTGTTATGCATTATGTTTTGCACTCTGTCAAAGCGCCTTTGGGCTTCATGAAAAGCGCTATACAAAATAAATGAATTATTATTATTATTATTATGTGTGTGTATGAGAGGCAAGACACAAAGTTCATGCCTGACATGGAAAACAAAAATTTGCTTTAATTTGTGAAGTTACTTTTCAACATAGGTCCGCTTCCTGCACTTGGTCCACTGCTGCTGCAGCTCAGCTGTGCCCATCTTGTAGAAGTCCTTGTCCTACTTGGCAAGAACCTCCTCGACCACTGCAATATCATCATCATCATCATCATCATCATCAAAACTCTTCCAACGAAGCTCTTCCTTAAACTTGGAGAGAAGATAAGTGTCTGAGGGAGTCAAATTTGGTGATCACACTGGATGGGAAAATAGAACAAATTCTCAGTTGGTTGCCTTGGTTACTGAAAGTAGGGCTGTGTGGGGTGACACATTGTCCCAGAGGAGCAGCACATCTCAACGCAAATTTCCATGGCACTTGTTTTTTGTGGCTTCTTGCACTCATCACGATTGCACTTCCCATTATGGAAGCCGCCACTCATCACTATTGCACCTCCCTCTGTAGAAGCTGCTGCTCATCAGTATTGCACTTCCCATTATGGAAGTGTAAGTGCTTAATTTTGAGCATGTACGCTTCGTGGCATACGTCACATCCTGGTTGAAACAGATTTAGCCTCCTCCCATGCGCCTTGTCCCATACGTCACATCCGGCATGTTTGAAACGCTGCCGCCATTTCGTCGTTGGGTGCATGGATTGATCATCGTCAGGAAAACGGGAGATTTAATTGTTTGCTGACGTGAGATTCGAACGGATCGACCAGCATTCTCATTTTGCTCTGTACCCTGGTCAGACAGGGGCTTCTTTCATGACCTGCATATTCGAATACAGCAAGTATCAACCACCATCCTGTGTCTTGCTTAATTCTTCCCGCGTCACATTATGGGGTCAGAAGTGGGATATGCAACAACACCCCCTGTCTGTGTGGCAACCAGTACGAGCCACGTCCCCGGAGAAGACTGATGATCAGACGGACCATCGAGGTGCTACGATCATTTTTGGAGTGAACCGATTCCTCCTGATAAATTGGAGATTCTGGATCTTTAGCTTGTTGTTGGTTGCATGATTGGACCCTGTTAAGTATACGGTGAATGCTGTACTCCTGAAATTGGATAAATTCCTTCTAAGCTGGTGAGAGAAATCTACATTATCTGCCTGCGTTGAATTTAATTTGGAATTGGATTTTCCCACCACTGTATATTTGATACTTGTCATTGTTGTGACATAATGGCGACCCCAGAGGAATTGGAAGCTGCTATTGCTAGGTTAACAGAAGAGATAAGTCGAGAAAGACGGAAGTCAGCAGAAGCAGAAAAAGATGCGTCAGAGAGCTTCGGGACAAAGACGAGAAAGACTACCAATGCCAGCCTCAAGTGCAGGTTCAACTTCAACTGAAGAACGCTTAGTATTTGTGTCGTCTTCACGCAAATTGGAGCGTTTCCGTGACAAACCTGAAAAGTCGAGTGACCTTACAATACAGGAATGGGTGTCCCAAAACTGTCCCATGTTCGTTGTCAGCTGGCTACTCAGAATTTAAACAACAAACAGCAAGTCGCTTTTATACTGGACCGCTTATCTAGAAAAGCTCGACAGGAAATTATTGGAAGGGGAGAGGATTTAGTTGAAGATCCTGAGGAAATATTGGAGTTATTTTGAAAGTCTTTGGCGATGGTAATACCCTATCACAACTCCAAGAACAGTTTTTCACATACCGACAAGGGGATAATGAAGACCTTCTGACGTCTTCACTTAAGCTGGTCGAAATCTATGATGGAATAGTCTGTATGGATGCGTCTTTTAAAGCAAGCAGAGAAAGCACACTAAAGGGACGATTAGCTGGTGCTGTAAGAGAGGAAAACCTACAAAGAGAAATTTGCCATCTTAACATGGAATCCCCTAATTAGAGCTAATTTGACACTCGAGATAGAGCCCAACAGTGGTTAGGTGTTAGTCAGAAACCGCAAGTCAAGACAAGCACACTGAAAGAAGTCATGGTCCAAGAAACAGCTCGTGCTGAAAGTGAACTGCTGGAGGA
Source organism: Myxine glutinosa (assembly GCF_964187855.1). Taxonomy (NCBI): domain Eukaryota; kingdom Metazoa; phylum Chordata; class Myxini; order Myxiniformes; family Myxinidae; genus Myxine; species Myxine glutinosa. Next base: position 27,548,922 of record NC_136267.1, on the reverse strand, counting down.
AATTAAGAGACAAGGTGAACAGCTTTCAGCCCAATAGCAGCAAATTGAGGAGCTACTGCAGAACTCACAAAGATCAGGTGGAGCTGGCTGGCAATATGGGCAATTCCGGTAGAATGATGGCCCCCGACTCTGCTGGGATTGTGGGTCAGCTGAACATTTTCGCAGGGACTGTCCGCATCAAGGAAGATCTGGGCAGCAAGATGGAATTTCGCCAGTAGATACTTTAAACTAGAGCAGCCTGTCATTGTGAGTCACATGGCGGGTGAACAGAGTGATATTTGCGGATCAAGGCTCGATATTACAGAAAGCAGTTGGTAGGTGCCCAGAAGTTGGGGTCATGATTGGACCCCTGGAAACCATATCACAGATGTCCACTATTACTGAATCCTTTTTTAGAGAGCACCTTGTTCAGGAAGGAGACTTGTTGGATGTTTCTGCGTTTCTACATATATCTGGGGCACGAGGACTTTCTGTTCCCTACTTGGGATATGTCGAGTTAGTTCTAACTCTGCTCGGAAGGACATTTCCACAGATGGGATTTCTTGTTGTTCGTGATATGACTAATACCCCGATGGCTCCATGCAAAAAGGCATATCCTGGTGTTATCGGATGTAATATTTTGAATCGCGTGTCAAATGCACTCAGGGATCAGGTTGGTCCACAGTTCTTAAGAAACCTTGTCCAGAAATCGGAGGAAAAATGGGCTTCTGTGTTGGCCATGTTTGATGAAATGGATGCTAGCAATGGGACAGAGGATGATATTGTATCCAGAGTTCGAGTCCCAGGGGGAAAGCCTGTACGGGTTCCAGCACGGACAATTGTCATATTAGATGGATCACTTATGCCTGCAAAGGGAGGACAAAGCTATGAAGGATTATTGGAGCATGTGGAATCAGACGTTGGGCCACTTCCCAAAGGCTTAGCTGTAGGTCCTGCATGGGTGACCGTCTCAAGTAATGGTCGTATGCCGGTCCAAATGGCAAGCTTTGGTGACAAAGATGTGTACCTAAAACACAGAACCCCAGTTGGTGTTGTACGGAGATGTATGTTTGATCCGGAAGTTGAAGTCAGTCAAGTGAGTGACAATAAAGTCTACATCGAGGAGGCCTCTGCAGAACAAAAACAGTCCACCTTTCTACCAAACATTATGGACAAGATGCATTTTGGTAATGGTCTCGACACAGAACAGCATCAACGTGTTGACGGAGTTTTGGCTAAACATGTTTCGGTTTTTAGTAGAACAGATGACGATATTGGCTGTTGTGATGAAGTTACTCATCAAATTCATCTCAAGCAAAACGTCCCGTTGAAGGTTCCACATCGACGTGTGCCGCCGCAACAGTGGGGAGAAGTTCGAGAGTACCTAAAGCAGACTAAGAAAAGGGTTCATCAGAGAGTCTACTAGCCCCTTCGCATCACCTGTGGTCCTAGTAGGCCTCAAGCTGAGGCCTGAAATAGTGCCAAAAAATTAGTTTCGTTCCGAACTCGCGGGACTACGATTTCTATGCATTGTTTTATTGTATACAACATGTCTGACCTTGTGTTAAAAGTTTAACTCTGAAATCCTGCCAGTTTCCATGAACGACCACGTCAAACTGGGTCATGTAGAGTCAAAAAGGAGGGTTTTTAGCTCCGGTGCCGACTTTGCGGCGTGGTATCTCCGTCAGTACATATAATTCAGCCTAGGAATTTATGCTAGGCACAGACCTCCCATAGTTCTGTGGCCCTGTCAGTTTTGAAGGCTCTTACTTACGCGCGCATCATACAGCAGAAATGTAAAAAATGTACTTTTGTCGTACGTACCTACTGTAAAATTCAATGAATTTCTCCGAAATTAACCCAAAATATTTTCGAAACCATCAGCGATATCCTCTCGAAAATGGGTAAGCTTGGCATATGGAAGGGATACTGCTTATTGACGACGTTTCGTGGTTGTTTGGAAAACAACTGATGAAGGGGGCGACACGGAAAATGCCTCCAGATGCATATGGGGACCGCATGATGACCAGGGATAGCATGGTGAATGTAGAGTAGGGAAGCTTGGTATTATGGTCGGCGGTATGAATCCGATGAATACATGATAATCCATTGATACAATAAGTATCAATCCATAGATAATAATAATGCACACACCTGAGTTAAATCGCATGATAGTTTATTCACCGTCGTGTCAATACGCAAAGATGCAGGCTTCGATGTATGCGAAAATTCTCGGATGAAAATTGAGGATTTTATAAATTCGACAAAGTTGCTGAACTTTGGCCTATGTTGACCTATTGACCTTTTGATCCCAAAAACAATAAGCTTCTTGCTTATGATCAACTCTACCATTTGGTGATGTTTCGTGAAGATCAGTTGAAAATTGTGACCTGTAGGCGCCTGACTGACAGACAGACAGACAGAAAAACAGACAGAATAACGCACAATATCAAGCAATATACTTGAAAAATCTGAGGTAGAATTAATCAGCAATTATTTAGCTCAGGTAAAACAGCAAGGTGATAGTGAGCATTTTATTATTAAAATTAGTATACAGTGCACGTTTTTATGCCTCCGCAGGACGGTTGTCCGTCCGGTTGTCCGTCCGTACCAGACTTTCGTTTCCAGAATAACCGCTTATGGGATTGGCTTATTGGTATAAAACCACCGTTTAGAGGCCATTTTTCCCCGCAAAGCGGGGGTTGGCCTTTTCGGGGACCGTGGTTGTTGTTGTTTTTTGGTCCCCTTTTTGAAGCAATGTTTTACGGCCGGATGCCCTTCCTGACGCCAACCCTGTTTGTCGCCTTTTTACGATAAACAGGGAATTACCAGTGTACTGGTACTCAATTTGCCGACCTCGGAAGGATGACAGGCTGAGTCAACCCCCCTGGCGTTAATTCAGCAATCGACCGCTTTACTGAAGTCAATTGGATGAAAATTGATTATTTTAGGTGATGCTGACCTTTGACCTTTTGACCTGAAATAAACAAATCAGTTTTTAGCTTTTCATTGCTGAACCAATTCAGTGACCCAATATGCAAATTCTTAAAATTTCAGGTCAATCGGGTGAAAATCGACAATTTTATGTGATGCTGACGTTTGACCTTTTTACCTTCTAACCAAATTATTAATTTGCCTTCTCCATATTATCATAATAAAGCTTTGGTGAAAATTTGATGACAAAACTCAAATGGTAAAAAAGTTACGGCCCGGACAGACGCACACAGACACACAGAAGTGATTACAAAACCCCGTCTCTAGCTGTGCAGGGACGGGATAAAAAGGAAAAGAGTAAGGGACAAATATGACAAAGGTAATGCTAGTTTAAAGAAGATAAAATATTTTGTTTGGGAGAGAAGGTCAAATGAGTGATTTCACATAATTTTCTGCACACTATCTCCATTATCGAAGTCAGTTTTAGCGACCCCAAGCTATAGCTGTGGGCGACGCTGCCTTTTTTTTTTTTTTTTTTGTATACAAGATCGAGGCTCGTGAAAGAGCGAACATTAATCACACAGAAAGACAAACAGACACACAAAACAAATAACATCGGGAGCGGTAGACAAGATGGGGAGAGAGGGGGAAGGACACAAACACAACATTTGAGAGCAGGGACCGAGAGACATGGAGACATCGAGAGATCTGTGGGAGGGAGAGGGCTTTGGGGGGGAGGCATGGGAAAGGGGGTGGGAGAGGCATAAAACATATGGACACTGCCAGGACTACCAGGAAAGAAGTTGGAATTACAAACAAGGTGGATCTGGGGTGAATTAGTGGGGGTAGAAAAGATCAAGGTTTTGGATGGGGGAAGATAAGAGATGGTGGTGAACAGCTGTTTTAAAGACCTGGAGGGAGGAGTGGGATTGAAGGGAGTGTGGGAGTTTGTTCCAGAGGCGGGAGAAAAGAGGAAAGAAAGAGTGAAGGTGAGCAGAGAGTCTTGATTTTCTGCAATTTAACCATGAGAGGGATGCTGGCAGATCTTGTGCGACCTGTAGGAATATTTGGGGGACAGAGCACAGAGAGAGCTGGGGGAGCAAGGCCGGAGAGGAGTCGGTAGAAGACGGAAAGACCACCAACCTGCCTGCGGTGAGTGAGTGAGAGGCCCTTGGAGTTAGCTTCATCACGGGAGATTCCAATGATTCTGAATGCTTTGCTTTCAACAGCGTGAAGACGAGCTAGGTGTGAGGCAGGAGCACCAGCCCAGAGGGGAGAGCAGTATTCCATTGAGCTGCGGATGAAAGCCTTGTACGTGGTGAGGAGCTCAGGTGTGCCAAGGAAGGACTTCGCACGACGGAGGATGCCCAGTCGGCGACTGGCTTTGCAGGCCAGCTTGGAAATGTGGTTTTCCCAAGAAAGATCATGGCAGATAGTGAGACCCAAAAGCTGCAGCGACAGAACTTCTTGGAGAGGATTGTTGAGAAAGTAGATGGGAGGGTTGTCCAGTCGAGCTTTTCGGAGAGACATAGTAAGAGTGTGAGATTTGTCAGGATTGAAAGACATGTTCCACTTGTTTGACCAGTCTGTGATTTTGTCCAGGTCTTCAGAGAGTGAGGAGGCTGCAGACTGCCGATCTGAGGGAAGAGGAATGGAGCGGCAGAGAGTGGCGTCATCAGCAAAGAGATAGAGAGGATTTTCCAGAGAGTCGGAGAGATCATTGATAAAGACCAGAAAAAGCACAGGGCCCAGCACACTGCCTTGGGGAACTCCAGCCTGAACAGGAAGGGGAGATGAGAGAAATCCATTCAGGGCCACACGTTGACTACGACCAGAGAGGAAGTCCGCAAGCCATGCATGGAGATTTCCATGGATACCATAGGAGTAGAGTTTGGTGAGCAGAGCTGGGTGCCAGACCGTATCGAAGGCACGTGATATGTCGAGGGAGACAGCTCTGATTTCCTGTTTGGCATTGAGGACCTCCATCCATTGTTGAGACAGGAGAAGCAGCATGTCCAGAGTAGAGTGACCTGGTCTGAATCCAAATTGATGATCAGAGATCAAGCCATTGGAAAAGAGGAAAGATTTCATATCCGAAGCAATGATGGATTCCATGACTTTGCTGATAATTGGGAGCAGGCTGATTGGTCTGTAGTTAAAAGGATCTGTTTTTGCACCTTTTTTGTGTAAAGCGGTCATGTTTGCTGATTTCCAGGATGCTGGCAGATGACCTTGAGCAAAAGATAGGGTGAAAAGAACAGAGAGAGGGTGAGATAGAGCGGCAGAGCAGGATTTTAGGACCCGTGGGCTGATGCCGTCTGGTCCAGTTGCAGAATCAGAGTCGAGGTTAGACAAAAACTCCTCCACCTTGTCAGGAGAGAAGGACACAGAGTCCAGGAGCAGTTGGGTTCGACTGGGAAAGGTGGGAACAGAGAGAGATGGGTTTGGGACTAAAGATTTTGAGGCAAACACAGAGTTGAGGCATTCGGCTTTGTCACGTGCGATGTCAACTGTGTGGCCATTTGAGGTAAGGGAGGGGATGGAGGGGGAACAAACACCAGAAACGGATTTGACCAGACGCCACCAGGATTTGGAGGAAGGAGACAGGTTTGAGAGTTCGTTCTTGAGTGAGGAGAGATAGTGCTTCCTGGCACTCCTGAGGGTAGACACACACTTGTTCCGAGCTTGATGGAAGGAACTGAGATTGCCTTCAGTTGGATTAGCCTTCCAAGAGGCAAAGGCAAGTTGTTTCAGGGCAACTGCCTCACCACAAGATTCGGTGTACCATGGATGGGAGGAAGGGTAAGACAACTGAAGACGAGATGGGATAAATCTGTGCATGAGAGAGATCAGTTTGCTTTGGAAGAATTCCCAGGAAGAATTGATGTCAGAGGCAGTGGAGATGGGAGACCAATCCAGACGATTGATGGCTGCTTGAAGCCCGTCCCAGTCGGCCTGAGTGAAATGCCAGACTCTTCGACGCTGAGGAGGCTCTCTGAGAATGGCCAGAGAGATGTCCACTTTGACAAGCACATGATCAGAAGAACCGATTGGAGCAGAAGAAGAGCAGCAGACATTAGCAGGGAAGTTTGTCATAACCAAATCTAGAAGAGAAGAAACTCCATTGGCTGAGATCCGGGTCGGGAAATTGACAGATTGTGTCAATCCCAGTGAGTCACAGAAGTCCTTTGCTGAGGTTCCATGACTGGTGAGAGAGGAACCCACACCCAACCAGGTGGCATGATGACAGTTGAAGTCACCACATATGAGGAAGAGAGAGTTGGGATGAGTGGATAGAAGTTGGTCCATGTTGTCAGAGAGTGAAATGTAAATTGAGTCATCACTGTTTGGGGGACGGTACAGAACACATATGAACCAAAGGTGGGAGCGGAGAGGAACCCGTACCAGAGGTACTCCTGGGGTACTCTTAGCACTATAAGAGCACTCTTAGCACTATAAGAGCACTCTTAGCACTATAAGAGCATTCTTAGCACTATAAGAACACTTAGCACTATAAGAGCATTCTTAGCACTATAAGAACACTCTTAGCACTATAAGAGCATTCTTAGCACTATAAGAGCATTCTTAGCACTATAAGAACACTCTTAGCACTATAAGAGCATTCTTAGCACTATAAGAACACTCTTAGCACTCACTATAAGAGCATTCTTAGCACTATGAGAACACTCTTAGCACTATAAGAGCATTCTTAGCACTATAAGAACACTCTTAGCACTATAAGAGCATTCTTAGCACTATAAGAACACTCTTAGCACTCACTATAAGAGCATTCTTAGCACTATAAGAGCATTCTTAGCACTATAAGAGCATTCTTAGCACTATAAGAACACTCTTAGCACTATAAGAGCATTCTTAGCACTATAAGAACACTCTTAGCACTATAAGAGCATTCTTAGCACTATAAGAACACTCTTAGCACTATAAGAGCATTCTTAGCACTATAAGAGCATTCTTAGCACTATAAGAACACTCTTAGCACTATAAGAGCATTCTTAGCACTATAAGAACACTCTTAGCACTATAAGAGCATTCTTAGCACTATAAGAGCATTCTTAGCACTATAAGAACACTCTTAGCACTATTAGAGCACTCTTAGCATTCTTAGCACTATAAGAACACTCTTAGCACTATAAGAGCATTCTTAGCACTATAAGAACACTCTTAGCACTATTAGAGCACTCTTAGCATTCTTAGCACTATAAGAGCATTCTTAGCACTATAAGAGCACTCTTAGCACTATAAGAGCATTCTTAGCACTATAAGAGCATTCTTAGCACTATAAGAGCATTCTTAGCACTATAAGAACACTCTTAGCACTATAAGAACACTCTTAATAATAATAATAATAATGCATTTATTTTATATAGCGCTTTTCAGGAAGCCCAAAGACGCTTTGACAGAGTGCAAAACATAATGCATAGCAAAACATAAAAACAATTGCAAAAAAAGAAGAATCAATAGGGAAATATTCAAAGCACAAAGGAGGGAGAAGGAGAGGAGATAGTCAGGGGTTAGATGCTGTGGGTTAAATGTTGAATGCAGTGTTGAACAGGTGGGTCTTGAGTGATGTTTTGAATGTGGTGAGTGAGGAGGAGTCTCTGATGGTGTGAGGTAGCGAGTTCCAAAGGGTGGGAGCAGCGATGGAGAAGGCCCTGTCCCCCCAGGATCTAAATTTGGTCCGGATGGGGGGGGGGGGGGGGTCAGGAGGTTGGTACCAGCAGAGCGGAGGTTGCGGGTGGGAGTGTGTCTGGAGAGGAGGTCAGCCAGGTAGGATGGGGCCAGGTTATGGAGGGCTTTGTAGGTCAAGAGGAGGATTTTGTACTGGATTCTCTGGGAGATGGGGAGCCAGTGAAGCTTGTAAAGGACGGGGGTGATGTGGTCACGGGTCCGGGAATGGGTGAGTAGACGGGCAGCGGAGTTCTGAATGTATTGGAGTTTATTGGTGATTGTTGAGGGTGAACCATAAAGGAGGCTATTGCAGTAGTCCAGACGGGAAGTGATGAAGGCGTGGATGAGGGTTTCTGCAGCCACGGAGGAGAGGGATGGACGGAGACGGGCGATGTTTTTCAGGTGAAAGAAGGCTGTCTTTGTGATCTGTATAGTGTATTTGTCGAAGGAGAGGGTTTGGTCAAAGATGATGCCAAGATTCCGGATGTGAGGGGAGGTGGATACTGGAAAACCGTCGATGTTGAGGGCAAAGTTATGGGTGGACTTGGTGAGCGTTTTTGGGCCAATGATGATTATTTCAGATTTATCACAGTTAAGTTTGAGGAAGTTGATTTGAAGCCAGGATTTTATTTCAGTGATGCAGTTTGTCAGGATAGAGTGGGTGGCGTTGGAGATGGACTTGGTGGAGATGAAAAGCTGGATGTCATCGGCGAAGCAGTGGAATTGGAGACCATGACGGCGGATTAAGTGACCGAGGGGGGACAGGTAAAGGATGAAGAGGAGGGGGCCAAGAACTGAACCTTGGGGGACACCTTGGGGGAGGGGAGCAGTGGGGGATTTGCAGTTATTGATGGAGATGAACTGACGTCTGTCAGAGGTATGATTTGATCCAAGAGAGGGCAGTGCCGGTAATGTTAAAGCTCTTAGCACTATTGGAGCTCTCTTAGCATTCTTAGCACTACAAGAACACTCTTAGCTCTTGCACGAGCCTCGAACTTGGACACAAAAGAAAAAAAAATTGGGATAGGAAGAAAAGATCACGGGTGAGGATGGGGGTTGAGGTGAAATGGTGATTTACCACTTACCTGAAATCTTGGAGGGAATAACGGGATTGCACAGCCTCAAGAAGGCAGTTCCCCAAACGGGACAAAAGAGTGAATATAGATGAGCCCGGATTTAGGGAGATGTTCTCACGTGTTTGGAAGTTGTTAGTTTTGATTAAGCATTCACTGCTAGAACAATTCCGAATGCCCTTTGTGAGTATGTATATATATATATATATATATATATATATATATATATATATATATATATATATATATTGTAGCGGCTACCGTTGGGTTTTCAGAATCGCCTTGCACCTATCAAGGACGCGGAGCGATCACCATGCCGGGCTCGTCCAGGACGCCCGGGCAGGCCCGCGCTCAACTTGCCAGGCCTCGGTCGGGATGCCCGGGCAGGCTCGCCCTCAACTTGCCAGGCCGCAGCCAGGACGCTGGGCCACGCCCCCTCTCGCCTTTCCTGGGCAAACGCTCCGGGATAATATGTATATATATTGCTGCCCGATAAACGGGCTTTTCAGAGTGCCTGAGTGTTTGGTTTGATTAAAGCAACTCGGATAAATTCCAGCTTTTTGTCGCGTCCATTCTTCCGATCGACGTGGGAGCCCCAGCTCCTTCATTGGTGACCTACCGACATGGACACGGCAGTCGCCCTTAAACTGCCTACCTTCTGGGAGGCTCATGCGGCGGTTTGGTTCGCACAGGCGGATTCCCTGTTCGCCCTGCGAGGCATCACGGCCGACGACACCCGCTTCCACCATGTGGTAGCAGCGCTCGGTTCGGCCACCGCGGCCCGCGCCCTGAGCCTCCTCGAGAGCCCGCCAGCCGCTGACAAATACGGCGCGATTAAGAAGCTTCTCCTCGACGCTTTCGCCCTCCCATCGGCGGAACGCGCACGGCGCCTGCTCGACCTGCCCGAGCTCGGCGACACGCGCCCTTCCGAGCGAATGGACTACATGCTTTCACTGCTCGGCGAGCACTCTCCGGAATTCCTGTTCCGGGAGCTGTTCCTCCGTCAGCTGCCTAACCCGGTACGCCTCGCCCTGGCAAGCACGACGATCACAGATCCCCGGGCCCTTGCCAGAGAAGCCGACAAGATCTCCGCCGCAGGACAGCGCATCGCAGCGGCGACATGGGACCCACCGCCGTCCGACGCAACACCCATGGCGCCCGAGCACCCGGCACGGTCGACGACCGAACTGCCGACGCAATTGGCGGCCGCTACACCGAGCCGACCACCTCCAGCACGACGACCGGGGCCTCCACCTGACCAAGCGTGGTGTTACTATCATGCCAGGTTCGGACAGAAGGCCCGGACATGCCGACCCCCGTGCACCTTCGGCAGGCCGGGAAACGGCCGGGCCGGCGTTCATTACCAGCCATGAGCGCCGGCCACACGGGCAACTTACTGTTCATCATGGATAAAGCGTCCGGACGGCGCTTCCTGTGCGACACCGGCGCCCAACTGAGCGTCATACCCGCCTCTGACCAGGACAGGCAATCCGCGGTTTGCGGCCCCTCCTTGGTTGCGGCCAACGGATCGACCATCCGCACATTCGGCCCGCGCAACGTCACCCTCTGCTTCGGCGGCCAACGCTTTGCTTGGACGTTTGTAACCGCAAACGTGCCCATGGCTCTGCTAGGCGCCGACTTCCTCTGTGCACACGGACTGCTGGTGGACGTCCAACGGCGTCGTTTAATCAACGCCGAAACCTTCAGCTCCCTGGTATGCACATTGAGCAGCTCCGCGCCGACCGAGCTGGCATGCGCCGTCCCGGCGGCGAACGAGCTTGCTCGCCTGCTCATGGAGTTCCCGGCCCTCACGCGGCCGACGTTTTCGGCCGTCGCAGTACGGCATGGGATCGAGCACCACATACCAACCACGGGCCCGCCGGTCTACGCCAGGGCCCGCCGCCTCGACCCAGCCAAGCTCGCCGTGGCGAAGGCCGAATTCGACGCGTTGGAGCACCTCGGCATCGTGCGGCGCTCCGATAGCGCGTGGGCCTCGCCACTGCACATCGTGCCAAAGCCGGGGGGTGGATGGCGCCCATGTGGCGACTACCGCCGTCTCAATGACGCTACCACCCCCGACAGGTACCCGATCCCGCATATCCAAGACTTCTCCGCCCGTCTGGCGGGACGGGTCATTTTTTCGAAAATTGATCTCATACGGGGATATCACCAGGTACCTGTCAGGGCGGCCGACGTCCCTAAAACGGCAGTCATCACGCCGTTCGGCTTATTCGAATTCTTGCGGATGCCGTTTAGTCTCAAGAACGTGGCTCAGGCGTTCCAGCGCTTGATGGACGGCGTGCTGCGTGACCTGCCGTTCCTTTTCGTTTACCTGGACGACATCCTCGTCGCCAGCACGTCCCGGGCCGAGCACCTCCGAACACTGTTCGGGCGCCTCAGCGAGCACGGCCTCATCGTCAACCCGGCCAAATGCCACTTCGGCACGACGGCCGTTGATTTTTTGGGCCACCACATCACCAAGAACGGGGCCGTGCCGCTGCCAACCAAGGTCGAGGCCATCACCACGTTCCCGCGTCCCCGCACCATAAAGGCCCTGCAGGAATTCCTGGGAATGGTGAATTTTTATCACCGCTTCGTGCCCCGCGCTGCTCAACTCATGCGGCCCCTCTACGAAGCCCTCCGGGGCAAGCCGGCCAAGCACGACATCGCCTGGTCCGCAGCAATGGATGCGGCCTTCCAAAGCTCAAAGCGGGCCCTCGCCGACGCAACACTGCTCGCTCACCCGGTGCTCAACGCTCCCATCGCCCTCACCACGGATGCCTCCGACTACGCGGTGGGCGCCGTACATGAGCAATGGGTGAACTGGGTTTGGCAGCCACTCGCTTTTTTCAGCCGGCAGCTCCGGCCGAACGAGCTCAAATACAGCACGTTTGACCGGGAGCTCCTCGGTCTACACCTGGCCGTCCGCCATTTCCGCCACCTCCTGGAGGGCCGACCTTTCACGGCGTTCGTCGACCACAAGCCGTTGGTTTACGCCATGGCCAAGGTCACGGAGCCGTGGTCGGCCCGCCAACAGCGCCACCTCTCCGCCATGTCGGAGTTTACCACGGACATCCGGCACGTCGCCGGCAAAAACAACGCCGTGGCCGACTGTCTTTCCCGGGCCAGCGCGAACGCGGTCCACCTGGGCGTGGACTTTGCGCTTATGGCGGCGGACCAAACCACCGACACCACGGTGCAAGCCCTCCGGGCGGCGGACACGGGCCTCCGCCTGGCCGACATCCCCTTCGCGGACACTGTCCTGCTCTGCGACGTCTCCCAAGGCCAGCCTCGCCCCATCGTGCCCGTCACCTGGCAACGCCGCATCTTGCCTCCCTCCACGGCCTTTCCCACCCGGGCCGGAAAGCTTCCCAGAAGCTGGTGTCGGCGCGATTCGTCTGGCACGGCCTTCGTCGGGACGTCCGCGATTGGACCAGCACCTGCACGGCCTGCCAACGGGCCAAGGTCCACCGACACACCCAGGCCCCGCTGGCACCTTTCACCGTGCCCGAACGACGTTTCGACCACGTCAACGTGGATCTGGTGGGCCCCCTCCCCCCGTCACGGGGGTTCACACACCTGCTCACCATGGTGGACAGGACCACCAGGTGGCCGGAGGCCGTTCCCCTCGTCTCCACCACCACCGCCGACGTGGCGCAGGCTTTCATCCCCACCTGGGTCGCCCGCTTCGGCGCACCGGCGGACATCTCGTCAGACCGCGGACCACAGTTCACCTCCGAGCTGTGGGGCGCGGTCGCCCGCAACCTGGGGGTAAAGCTCCACCGTACTACGGCCTACCACCCCCAAGCAAACGGGTTGTGCGAGCGATTCCACCGCTCCATGAAGGCCGCGCTCATGGCCGGCCTTCAAGACGGCGGTTGGGCCGACCGGCTGCCGTGGGTCCTTTTGGGCCTCCGCACGGCCCCCAAGGAGGACCTCCAGGCATCCACCGCCGAGCTTGTCTATGGCCAGGCGCTACGCGTCCCGGGCGAATTCGTGCCCGACGCTACCAGTCCCTGGTCCGCAGCTCACCAGCGCTCGGACCTCCAGGAGGCCGCCCGACGGTTTGCCCCCGTGCCAACATCCCACCACGGTGACCCCCAGTCCTACGTCCCCCCAGCACTTTGCACAGCAGAGTATGTTTTTGTGCGTCACGACGCACATCGGGGGCCACTCCGGCCGCCGTACGACGGGCCCTTCCGGGTGCTGCGACGGGACGACAAGTCGTTCGTCATCAACATCGGCGGCAGGTCGGACCGGATTGCGGTGGACCGCCTCAAGCCGGCGCACGTGGACGTCGACCACCCACCACGGGTGGCCCTTCCGCCGCGGCGAGGCCGCTCCCCGTCCACGGTGCCCCCCACTCGACCGCCCACCACCACACCGGACCCCCTCCCACGACCCGCCAGGGGTCGCTTCGGCCGGGTCATCAGGACCCCCCTCAAATTGACCCTGCCGGTGCAAGTCGATTCTGGGGGGACGTGTGTAGCGGCTACCGCTGGGTTTTCACAATCGCCTTGCACCTATCAAGGACGCGGAGCGATCACCATGCCGGGCTCGTCCAGGACGCCCGGGCAGGCCCGCGCTCAACTTGCCAGGCCTCGGTCGGGACGCCCGGGCATGCCCGGGCAGGCTCGCCCTCAACTTGCCAGGCCGCAGCCAGGACGCTGGGCCACGCCCCCTCTCGCCTTTCCTGGGCAAACGCTCCGGGATAATATGTATATATATTGCTGCCCGATAAACGGGCTTTTCAGAGTGCCTGAGTGTTTGGTTTGATTAAAGCAACTCGGATGAATTCCAGCTTTTTGTCGCGTCCATTCTTCCGATCGACGTGGGAGCCCCAGCTCCTTCAATATATACTTTTTTTTTTCCTCAACAGCCCGTGCAAATGTGTTGTATCTCATAACAACATAAAGTCCCCAAGGATCATCTTGATGGCCTTGTGAAGATTGCTTCGACACTGCCCTTCTCTGGAGACCAATCTGAATACTTGGTCGATCCAGGACTGATGGTTCAGCCAAAGAGCTCCATTAACAATGAGAGTATGTCAATCGAAGAAGATGATAAGATTTGATCGGCCATCTTGCCAAAATGACACACGAACACCGTTGGCCATGTCCGTTTTGTCTCTGATTTTTTTCTTGGAAGTCACTAAACAGGGATGCAATTACAATCTGAAAGTATAATGGATGTGAAATCAGAAATCGACATGGCGGTGCGGAGGGTATTCCACAAATGTGGTGAGGCCATTAATATATTTGAGAGGACGTTTTTTTTTATAACTCGGAACATCAAATTTTGAAGCAAAATGCAGTACCTGAGGTAATAAGATGTATAGTTTTTGCTTGTGAGTGAAATTTGATGGCCAGGTGAGTTGTGGGCCCTGGAAGTCAGGAACTGAGTGGTTGGCAAAAGCAGTAATGGATTCCGGCGTGTGTCTAATCTATGTGACATGTTCACACAGACTCCCCCTGACCTTTTGCTTCAGGTTTAGAGCTTCAATCTTCTGTTGAGACATGAAATACAGAAACCTCTTTCATGGTTTATTATGGCATTTCGCAGAGGCCATTTCATTTATTTAATTATTTATTATACCTCACCAAATTTTGATCCGATATTTATTTTCTTCTTTTTTTGGGGAAAGATTGTGTCCTCCATAATATAATCATTACCTGATGAACATCTGGAAATTTTATATTCAGGTTTCCGGTCCAATTTGTGGTGGATGACAATTTCATACATCGCCGCGGTGTTCGTACTTCGCACACCGGCACATGCTGATAACCTGGGACTTTCTAACTTTTTGGTTCAAAATGATGTTTGCAGTTTCATTCTTAAGGGCCGACGTCCAGAAAATTCGGCTCACCGGTATCGGGAGCACCCCTGAGATTCATACCTGTATTTTCAATGGCGATTTACATGATTTAAAAGATAATTGTTACGCTGCACATCTTCCAGCTTCTGGAATCGAGGACGTTTTAGTGCATTTTTCAAACACTGGACCCGGTAATGGGATTGAAATGACTCGATGATTGCAGCCGCAGAGCCACTTTATCTGAGTTATGAGAATGAGTCGCCATGAATGACGATGACATCCACTTGACTGGACTTTCCACACAGGCATATTTTGCATGAAAGAATAAATACATGTGAGCTATCCTGCCACCCTTTTTGGTAATCAGAGTACAAAAATATCAATTTCGCTGAATTGTCCTGAGAACTTCAACATCATCGTTACATATGTGAGCACGGTGGCACAGTGGGAGACCACAACAAAGATAAACATTGCTGTATCAAGGTTTCTGTGGATCAGACCGGTCAAATTTCAGCACTATTTCTTATGTTCTTGGTATTTTTTGAGAAAAATTTCACAGAAATACTAAAGAAGCTTTCAGAATCATTGGAATCTCCCGCGATGAAGCTCCGACGGCCTTTCTCTCTCTCTCACCGCAGGCAGGTTGGTGGTCTTTCCGTCTTCTACCGACTCCTCTCCGGCCTTGCTCCCCCAGCTCTCTCTGTGCTCTGTCCCCCAAATATTCCTACAGGTCGCACAATATCTGCCTGCAATCCTCTTCTGGTAAAACTACCAAAATCAAGACTCTCTGCTCACCTTCACTCTTTCATTCCTCTTTTCTCCCGCCTCTGGAACAAACTCCTTCACTCTCTTCAATCCCACTCCTCCCTCCAGGTCTTCAAAACAGCTGTTCACCACCATCTCTTATCTTCCCCCATCCAAAACCTTGATCTCTTCTACCCCTGTTAATCCACTCTAAATCCACCTCCTTCAAAATCCCTGTTTTCTTTCCTGAAAGTCCTTGGAGTGTCCATCTTTTTATCCCGTGTACCCCGCCCCAGCCCTCTCCCTTCCACAGATCTCCCGATGTCCCTGTTCTCTGCTGTTGTTGTACTTCCCTCTCTTGTCTCCCGCTCCCTTTATTATACGTTCTATGCGTTAGCTCTTACATGAGCCTTGACTGAGTTTAGAAAAAGAAACCTCTGTCATGTGGTTCTGTTTTATTCCCTCTGCAATCATTGTCACAAATTATTTACAATTGGCTGTCAGAGATGGCAATAAAGTCACTTAAAACCAAGTCTCAAGTCACCGTAGTCATCTCCACGTGAGGGGGGCGAGTGCGGGAAAGGAGTACCCATGACCTGATCCTGGGTACCAACAGCACGTATGCAAAATTTGTTGGAGGTTGGGCCAGAGGTGTATTTTCCTATCATTTTGAGAGAGAATTTCCTTACTTGATATAGTCGGATTTGCAACTGAATTCGTCGCAGCTCTTGAGGAAAGAGTGTTCACGTGTTCGAGCTGTAGCCGCTATATAGCTTGCTCGTCTCGTTCGCGCTATAGCACATAGGCCTGGCAGGTCCAGGTGGGTCTTCTGATCATGCATTCTTTTTAACAAGAATGGAAAGATAAACTTACTTCGCTGGGTGACTTTTCAAGTGTCAAATGGAATTTGATGTCGATCAAAAACCATCAGATATTTTTGTGCCACAGTTTAGGCACCCATGGATTGTTTTCTGGCTGAATTCTCAAAATGGTATGGCTGAATTCTCAAAATGGTATGGCTGAATTCTCAAAATGGTATGGCTGAATTCTCAAAATGGTATGGCTGAATTCTCAAAATGGTATGGCTGAATTCTCAAAATGGTATGGCTGAATTCTCAACATTTCCAATCCATGGCAAAAATTGGAAATTGGCAAAATTGGAAAAACAATATAGCCTATTTTACTCCAGGGGGTCCCAGGAATACCCACCCAAAATTTCGTTGCGATCGGTTCAGCCGTTTTTGCGGTACCTGGGAATAGACGGACGGACAGACGGACAGACAGACATTTGGTGAATTATAGTAAGATTCACTTGTATCATGTACGTTAACTGTACTTCCTTATTGCTTCCTTTTATAAAGATAAGTCGTGATATAACTTACAATTCTTGACAAAGTTGAAATAATCCAAGTCGTCTGACATTATCACAAAATAAGATCAGGAGCCAAGTTGCCCAGACTTGGCACGAATGTTCTTGGTTTGAATAAAGTTGTTTCCACGTTGGTAAGACTGTTGTTTGCCGCTTGCATGGGGTGTGCTGTCTGGAGAGAGGATACTCCCTTTAAACTTGCTGGCGAATAATTTGCGGCCGTGAGTACTGGTGCGCTGCACATGTACGCGTACACCGTATATGTCCTCATTGACCGAACCGTGCACAGCCACAACTGAAAATCATTTGCCATTTATTTTAAACCCCATTTTCATTCAAGCCGAGCTTACCCCCAACTGTTTATTGACATTGTTTATTACTTGCGAAAATCGAAGATTTTTCAAGTATATTGGTTGGTCGTGTGCGTTATGCTGTGTGTCTGTCTGTATGTCTGTTTGTCAGTCCCCTACAGGTCACAATTTTAAACCGATCTTCACGAAACTTCACCAAATGATAGAGTTGTTCATAAGGAAGAAGCCTATTGATTTGGAGGTCAAAGGTCATCTTGAGTCACATTTCTAAAATTGTCATTTTTTCATCCAATTGACTTGACAATTAAACAGCAATTGCATCGTGCCTCATTTAATTGGAAAACCAACTATTTTTGAGGTCAAAAGGTCAAACAACCCAAGGTCAAACTTCTAAAATCATCTATTTTCATCTGAAAAATCATCAATTTTCAACCGATTGATTTGGCGATTAAACATCATTTGCATAGTGCCTCATTGAATTGGAAAACCAACTATTTCTGAGGTCAAATGTCAAAGGTCAACTCAAGGTCAAACTTCTCAATTCATCTATGTTCATGTGAAAAATCGGCAATTTTCAACCGATTGACTTGACGATTAAATAACAATTGCATAGTGCCTCATTGAATTGGGAAACCAACTATTTTTGAGGCCAAAAGGTCAAATGTCAACTCAAGGTCAAACTTCTAAAATCATCTATTTTCATCTGAAAAATAGTCAATTTTCAACCGATTGACTTGACGATTAAACAGCATTTGCATAGTGCCTCATTGAATTGGGAAACCAACTATTTTTGAGGCCAAAAGGTCAAAGGTCAACTCAAGGTCAAACTTGAAAAATCAATTTTCATCTGAAAAATAATATATTTTAATCCGATTGACCTGAGCTGTGAGTTTATGATCATCAATTTAAATCTTAGTGAATGACAATTTGATGAATCCTTGGCAACTTTTTATTTTGGGGAGGGGTGGATTTTGCATGTATGGAATCATGACTGACTTGACGATTGAACATCATTTGCAGTGCTCTGCTCTGCATGAGGACAGTGCTCTGCATGACGTCTTTCTTGTTCAACAAATATTTTTCTGAAACATTCTCAACAAATCATTATGAACTCAAGTCACAAGTACGTGGCAAGCCCCCAGACACCAAGTCTCAAATCCGAGTCTCAAGTCAATGTCGTCAAATCCAAGTCAAGTTGCAAGTCACAAAACTTTGCGGCTCGAGTCCCCGACGCTGGTGACTGTGAGGTGGTGTATTGTTCAGTACATGGTTAACACACATATGCTTATCATTCTTTATAGAATCAATTATTATAAAGTATATATTTATATATGACTCTGTGTTGGTTGTTGGGGCAAGATTTATGTTCAAAAAGTTGAGTTGAGGAAAAAGGAGACAAGTTATAACATTGCAGTTTGACTTACAATTGTGTGGTAAGGTCACAAGGGTTGGGGAAATCTTCACGTTACCTCTCGATATTGAACTATGTAATGCTAATCTGCAATTTCTACCTGTTTCTGGTCATAGTTCAATCACCGAGTAATTGCGAGTAGTTGGTAAAGGGAGGGCTTTCACAAATGTTCCTTGTCTGAACAGAAGCGGCAGTCATCAGTTGTTTGCTTTGTACAGGACTCTGCCCTTGTCTGTGTATCACTCGTGCCTTATCTTTAAAATAAATACAACTTTGGACAACACTCCCGTCCCCAGTCCCTCCTCTGCTGGTTGGATATTGATAGATTAATGAACCTTTGGGCTTCTTCACAACCATATCCCGTGCTTTTTCTGGTCTTCATCAATGATCTCTCTGACTCTCTCGAAAATCCTCTCTATCTCTTTGCTGATGACTCCACTGTCTGCCGCTCCAATCCTCTTCCCTCAGATCGGCAGTCTGCTGCCTCCTCACTCTCTGAAGACCTGGACAAAATCACAGACTGGTCAAACAAGTGGAACATGTCTTTCAATCCTGACAAATCTCACACTCTTACTATGTCTCTCCGAAAAGATCGACTGGACAACCCTCCCATCTACTTTCTCAACAATCCTCTCCAAGAAGTTCTGTCGCTCAAGATTTTGGGTCTCACTATCTGCCATGATCTTTCTTGGGAAAACCACATTTCCAAGCTGGCCTCCAAAGCCAGTCGCCGACTGGGCATCCTCCGTCGTGCGAAGTCCTTCCTCGGCACACCTGAGCTCCTCACCACATACAAGGCTTTCATCCGCAGCTCAATGGAATACTGTTCTCCCCTATGGGCCGGTGCTCCTGCCTCACACCTAGCTCGGCTTCACGCTGTTGAAACCAAAGCTTTCAGAATTATTGGAATCTCCCGCGATGAAGCTATCTCTGAGAGCCTTTCACTCACTCACCGCAGGCAGGTAGGTGGTCTTTCTGTCTTCTACCGGCTCCTCTCCGGCCTTGCACCCCCAGCTCTCTCTGTGCTCTGTCCCCCAAATATTCCTACAGGTCGCACAAGATCTGCCAGCAACCCTCTGATGGTTAAACTGCCGAAATCTCGGCTCTCTGCTCACCTTCACTCTTTCATTCCTCTTTTCTCCCGCCTCTGGAACAAACTCCCTCACTCCCTTCAATCCCACTCCTCCCTCCAGGTCTTTAAAACAGCTGTCCACCACCATCTCTTATCTTCCCCCATCCAAAACCTTGATCTTTTCTACCCCCGCTAATTCACCCCAGATCCACCTTGTTTGAAATTCCAACTTCTTTCCTGGAAGTCCTGGCAGTGTCCATATGTTTTATACCTCTCCCACCGCCCCCTTCCCATGCCCCCCCCCCCCCAAAGCCCTCGCCCTCTCTCAGATCTCTCCATGTCTCCATGTCTCTCGGTCCCTGCTCTCAAATGTTGTGTTTGTGTCCTTCCCCCTCTCTCCCCATCTTGTCTACCGCTCCCGATGTTATATGTTTTATGTGTCGGTTTGTCTTTCTGTGTGATTAATGTTCGCTCTTTCACGAGCCTCGATCTTGTATACAAAAAAAAAAAAAAAAAAAAAAAAAAGTGCCAGAGCAGGGAGTGAGAAGGAGCATGACATCTGAAGGATGCCATCATCACCAATGGTGTGCTCAATCTGAGTTTGCAATCAGTGTGACCTGGTGATACAAGGATATGCATGAGCAGTTGTATCCGAACAAACATGCTCATGTACATCAGGGGAAGTGACATGTTGCCTCACCTCTGCTCCCCAACCTCCTGTCTCACCTCCCTGGATGGTGCATGCTTTAGGCATTCTAGCAGGCTGGTTCTGTAATTTGTGAATGAGCAGGTGGTTTGTCTATGGGTGTACGTGGTGTGGTATGGTTGGACGAAACCTGGTGGACAGGTTGGGTGTTCGAAAATGAAGAAGTGTTTCGATTTTGGTGAACACCTGGATCCGGATCCAGATACGAGTTATTTTTATTTTATTTTAAGTGCTTCTTCACCATTGAGAGATGGGCCCAAAAACAATATACACTGCGCAGTATAGCACGATATTTCAAAACGTTGTGGAGGGATTATAAAAAAGATGGTGGATGAGTTGGGTTTGTGACAAGAACAAGCCAATTAGATTTTGGTTAAAGTACGGATGGCCTATTGGTAGGATAAAAACTGTTCAGCCTGGAGGAGGTATACCATTCTAGTTTGTTAAGAAAGAATCCCAGTATAGTTGAGGAGCTGGAGGGAGGACAACTGGGGACACGTGTCCATGACATAGTGTGTGCAATTTCATTTTTGGCAGGTGGAGTTTGGGATAGTTTGTTAAGGCTGTTAGATGCCAGGAAAGCAAACTTTAAGAGGATGAGAAGAGAGTAATGAACAGTGCTCGAGATTAAGAAAAGCTAATGAGTGGGTGGACTGCATCAGAGAAATGAGCAACCTTCATTGAGTAGAGGTTATCTATCTCAGAGGTGACAAAGGGCTTTTGAAGAAGATGCAAGTCGGAGTGAAAGAAGTAAAAAAAAGAAACGGCTAAAAAAAAACATTAATGGATGATAAATCTCCAGGGCCAGATAATATGCATCCCAGAGTATTATAAGGAATGTGGTTGAGCCAATATCGTTAACAGATCGTTGGAGTCAGGACAGGTACTGAATGATTGGAGAGTCGCAAATGTAACACCGTTATTAAAACTAGAGCTTCCAGGGAAGCAGAACTCAACCGAACTGACTGGACAACTTTAAAGTAGGTCAGTTGTCTGTACTCGATTTGACTTAAATGAAAAGCCAACAACCTTGTGTAATAATTTTAAGGTCCTTGTATCCTCATACTTGTCCTTGTTTTACAATTGATACAATGTTACACTTTGCAACAATGTTGCAGAAATATAGTTGTGTAGATAAAAGGAAACGGGTGTAATTCGCTTTCAAAGTCACCACATCTTGTCCCAGTGTGCTTTTCTTAAGAGCTGAAAAAAATATGGCGGCCATTTTGTGACAGATCGGGTTGACATGCGATAGCAACCTACCTTGTGTGGTAAGAGTCTCACACACCAAGTTTGATCAAAATCCATAAATATTTGTGGACGTTAAAGTCTTAACGTCGTTTCGGAGCTGAAAACAATATGGCGGCCTATGGTGGCCATTTTGTGACGGATCGGGTTGGAATGCAATAGCAACCTACCTTGTGTTGTAGGGGTTAAACATTCTAAGTTTGATCAAAATCTGTTAATATTTGTGGACGCTAGAGTGTTAACGTCGTTTTCATGACCAAAAACAAAATGGTCGCCTACGTCCGCCATTTTTCATCGGATCGGGCTGAAATGTAATACCAACCTGTTCCTTGGGGTAAGGATGCTGCATGTCAAGTTTGATCTGAATCGGTTGATATTTGTGGACGATGGAGTGTTAACGTCGAAAAGTTAACGGACGACGGACGCCGGAGGGTTCAGTATGTGATGAACTCAACTGGACTACCGTTAAAAAGTATCCAGATAGGAATTTTGGAACTATAGATCTGTTGGTTTGACTTCCGTTGTGAAGAAGGTGTTGGAGATGTTAATTAAGGAATGGATAAGGAACCATTTGAACAATTTCAATGTAATTAAATGTAGTTGGCATGGATTTACCGAGGTGAGATCATGCTTTAAAAAAATATGGGAATTCTATGAGTTGGTTTCTGACTGGATGTATGAGGCATGTGCAGTGGATGTAGTTTGTGTAAACTTTCAAAAAACTTTTGATAACGTCCCACATAGAAGGTTGATGACTAAGTTGAGGACTTGTGCAGCAGCTGGTGGAGTTGCAAACTGAATTTGAAAATGACTTAGTGATGGGAGGACATCATGCTGGGAGGATGTAGAACTGTTATTATTCATAACTTACATCGATGATTTGGATAGTTGGGTTATGAGTCGGCTTAGCTTGGGCACAATTAGACATTATGGGGGGGAGGGAGGTGGGAGCTAGAGGGGGCGGAGATCGAGTCTGGATACAGTAATTCATTTTCAAATTCAGGAAAGCCTGGATACTTTAACGGATTGGGCAAAAGATTGGCAGATGCAGTTGAACATAAGGAAATGTCGGGAAGTGTTAGGGAAGAATAATGAAAACTAGCCGAAACCTGTGGAACATCCACGGAAGGGAGGATGTGGTGTATGGATAGAGTGTACCATTATGGGTGGCATAGGGGATTTGCTTGTCCGAGTAAGAGTTAGGAAGAAAGATGAGAATGAAGAGTGCGTATATGAACAACGATCGCCGACACCGGCACAAATGCATGCTCTGGATTGTCCACTCAGTGGACGGCTTGCTTTCGCCTTCGCCTGTCCAATCAGCGGACGGCTTGCTTTCGCCTTCGCCTGTCCAATCAGCGGACGGCTTGCTTCGCCTTCGCCCAGCAGACGCCAATACGATGGCGTCGTAAGATGGCGTCGTATCGGCAGTTAATCGGATGCTTTTGGGCCCCAACGTCGGCTAATTCAGATTTTTCGAGTATGGCTGTAGGTGATAAACAAAGAGCGCGGTTCGTAGATCGTAAATCCATTAGTGCCGTGGGCATCGGGTCACTGGGTGCGGCGTAAAAGGGATAACAATGTCGAGTCCTTACGCTATTATTATATAGATAGGGCCAACACAATGCAAGTGGCTGTCCATATTGTGACACTGGAGAGGGATCTGGGTATGATAATAAATGTGGGGGGTAAGCAGACAGCACAGTGCCAGGCAACCCTGGGTAAAGGTATACAGGGTTCTAGGTTTTATTCATGGGGGATAAATCTATACCGAGGAAAAGCAAAAATCTCTCTCTCTTTGTATGTGTTGTATGCACGGCCACATCTTTTAAATGACAAAACTCCAAACGTGGGGTACAAATAAAACTTTGTGTGAGGGGTAACATAGGCTGTGTGGCCGCAGCCTCACATGGGATTGTGAGGGGGGGGGGAGGGGGGCGGGGCATGAACTCTCTATGTAAATGTATACTGTGTAGCACCACCTGGCGGTGGTGGCAGACTGTTTTACAATCCCCTCTTTTACGGAGGCAACACTGATCACTCTCACATGGGTAAATTTCTCCTCCCATCCCCCTTCCTCCTCCTCCACCCTCCATTCCTCCTGCCCCCCTCCCCTCCCTCCCTCTTCCCCCATTTCCTTTCCCTCCCCCTCCCCTCTCACCTCCCCACACCCCTCCTTCCCCCTTTCCTCTCCCAACCCCCCTCCCCGATCTCCCCTCTCCCCCCCCCCTACCCTCCCCTCATCCTCCCATCCCTCCCCTGGGCAATGGCAGGTACTTCCGCTAGTTATAAATAAAAACAGGTAGAGCATGTTAATTCTTTATGAATCTAGTGAGGCCTCATCTCGGATATTGACATATTGTGTTCAGTTTTGGTCGCCGCATCTAAGTAAAGGTAAAGCCTGCCTGGGAGAGGGTACAGCTCAGAGTAACTAGATTGATTTAATTAACGTAGTTAGAAAAAACTATATGGAGCGGAGATGAAAGAAAAGAGGACTTTCCCCATTACGAAGGAGGCGATTGTTATGGTTAGGGTCTTGTATGTAAGATAGTGTAGAGGTGTGTAAGATGATTAAGAGTAGAGACAAAATAAGTGCAGAGGAGTTTTTCAGCAGAATGGGCAGTGACAGGACCAGGGGTCACAGTTTCTGGGTAAAGAAGAGGAGTTAGGATGGTACTAAGGCAGGGGTCTTCCACTCAGAGAGTAGTAAATGCATGGAATAGTCTCCCAACAAGGGTAGCGACAACAGAAGCAGGAAATAGTTTTAAAATTGGAGTTGATAGTTATCGAGAAGTGATGGGGACAGGGGGAAACGTAGATATTGTTCGGACTTGCAAGCTTGATGACCCAAATGGCCTCCTCTGCATTGAAGCTCCTTGTAATTCCTTCTAACATGTATGATCTGGGTTTTTTCCGAACACCTAATTTGTTTTCCTTTTGATACCCCTTGTGTGGAATAGAGCGAATGCAGAAACTTCATAAAAGTCCTTTTGCCTCGTTCGGACTCCAATCTGTTCATCTGCGGGACAAATGCGTACAACCCCACCTGCCGTCTTTACCTGGTGAGTACATTCATGATTACATATTGTTTCTTACACACACATATACATACACACATTAGAACCGTTTTTTGAATGAACAGAAATAAATTACCACATGGGGCTAGTGTGAAAAAAAATCCTGACAACTTTGGACTCCGACCAAGGCCCTCTCCACTAATGTGATGACAGCTCTCTGAGCTATTTAGTCTTCAGACACTGCAAACTACAATAGCCAATGTTTTGCATGACTTCCAGGCAGACCCCAACTAAGTGTGCGTGTGTCATTGGTTATTATCTCCATGTAAGCGGGTTTCGGAAGGTGAAGGCCTTCCCAGATCTCAAAGTATCCATGTGTCGTTGGTTGTTATCTTCATAATTTGGGTTCTAGAAGGTGGAACAGAGTCCTCACAGAACTGGAAGTATCCACCCCTGCTTCGGTGAAGGATTGCGATTCATGTGCTGAGTTGTGAAGTTCCCAGTTTTGTTCCAAGGGATCTTTTAAGGATCGCCACTGAGCCCCGTACAGCCTCCAACTCTAGTTCTTTTGTGGTAATGTTCCCAGGGAGTGTTCCAAGATCTCCGTAAGGTTCTTCTTTATCATTCCCGTTGCCCCAATTATCACTGGTACAATTTCAGCGCTCTTCAGCTTCCAGGATCTTTTCACTCCATTCTTCAGGTCTTGGTATTTGGTCATTTTCTTGATTTTTTTGCATTATTTAGGACAAAATCACTGGATACTGATATGTCAATCAGCCATGCTGTCTTTTCCTTTTTGTTCCTGAGTACGATGTCCAGCCGCAATGCACATTATCTCGATCAGCAATTCTGCTGTTCTGTCTCCAGGCCTCCTTGTTGTGTTAGGTGGTGGTACATTGTTTCTGTGATGATTCCTGTTAAAAGTTTGTATGTTGTTGGTAGACAGGTTATTGGCCGGTATTTGTGGGGTGTTTGGGTCTCTTCAGATTTCCGGATGAGGAAGGTGTTACCTTCTGTGAGCCATTCATCCATTTCCTGATCCCCTTGGATAAGTCCATTCATTGCTCGAGCGTAGTGAACGTGCAGAGAATCAAATTGCTTCAACCAGAAGTTTGGGATCCCATCTGGGCCAGGGCTTTTGAAGTTTTCCATCTTTGCAAATTGGTGCCTTGTCTTTCCTGCATCAATTATTACCAGGGACATTTCCTCGAGATTTTGCTTCTTCGCTTCTAGGTTTTGCATCCATTCTGCCTCCTCATTGTGTTATTTGCAATCTTCATAAATTCCTTTAAAGAATCGTTTGTGTGTGTTTGTGTTTCTGTGTGTTTGTGTGTGTGTGGGTTTGTGTGTGTGTGTGTTTGTGTGTGTGTGTGTGTGTGGGATTGTGTGTGTGTGTGTTTGGGTGTGTGGGGGGGGGGGGGTTGTGTGTGTTTGTGTATGTGTGTGTGTGTGTGTGGTTTGTGCATGTGCGTGTGTGTGTTTGTGTGTGTTTGTCCATGTGTGTGTGGTTGTGTGTGTTTGTCCATGTGTGTGTGGTTGTGTATGTGTGTGTTTGTGTATGTATGTGTGTGTGTGTGTGTTTGTGTGTGTGTGTGTGTTTGTCTATGTGTGTTTGTCTATGTGTATGTATGTGTATGTGTGTGTGTTTGTTTGTGTATGTGTGTTTGTTCGTGTGTATGTATGTGTATGTGTGTTTGTCTATGTGTATGTGTGTGTGTGTTTGTGTGTGTGTGTGTGTCTTTGTGTATGTGTGTTTGTTCGTGTGTATGTATGTGTGTATGTGTGTGTGTTTGTGTATGTGTGTTTGTGTGTGGGTTTGTTTGTGTGAATGTGTGTGTGTGTTTGTGTGTTTGTTTGTGTGTGTGTTTGTGCGTGTGTGTGTGTGTGTGTGTGTATGTGTGTGTGTTTATGTATGTATGTGTGTGTGTACATTGGTAGTTTTCTCCAAAATTCGGGCTTCAGTAGGTGGAACAGAGTCCTCGTAGGACTCGAAGTATCCACCCCCGCTTCGGTGAAGGATTGCGATTCAAGTGCTGAAGTTGTGAAGTTGTGTTTTTCTCAGAGATTTGTTCCAAGAGCTCTTTTTAGGATCATCACTGAGCCCCGCACAGCTTGCAACTTCAGGTCCAACTGTGCTTTCTGAGAGCAGGTGACTAGTAATTTCTGTTTTTGTCTTGCAGAACCTACACTTGTCCATCTGACTCAGAAACATACACATCGACACATCGTATATTTTTTCTTAAACACCATGCTTAGTATTTCTTAACTTCGTCTCAATTTTTAAGCCAGCTTTCACATTGAATGGCATTTATAGCCAGTGTGGGCGTACGTGGTGGAGAGGGTGGGAGTAAGGGGAGGGGGTATTAAATTTATCAAAAGAGGAACAGAAGGAACAAGCATTCTGAGTATTGCGCTGCAATACATGTCCCCTACCGGCAGTCTGTCGTCCGGAAAACTGTTGGGGGAATTACCAAGGGTTATTTACCCACAGGTTCTGAATCGTTCCCAATCGCTAATTACATCAGGACGGGCTCACCTGTGATTCGCACTCGGGACTTCGATTTATACACCTTGCAGACAGGTCAGCAGAAGCACGAGAAAATAAGTTGTTGATAAAGAACCTTTCGAGTTGCTAAATATCAGTAATTTATTATATTTTCCGGTTCACGATCAATGATCGATGTGTATATATATGTTGCTCGGCTTGGCTCCGCCCCTCCGGAAAGCGCGCGCAGTGTCACGCTTTTGACGTTCGCGAGACGAGGCTGAGGGCGCGTGCGGCTTGAGGAGAACTAGAATAAACAAGAGATATCCATTTTTAAAAAATATTTTCCTTTAATTAACGATATCTGCCAAACCACGTGCCCTATCGCAAATTCCAAAAGGACATTTTAGTAGACTGACATGCTGAACAGGTCTGTCAAGTTTCCCCTCGATTGGATCAAAAATGAGGGAGGAGCTCGGTTTTAAATGTTCATGCTTAAAAACGTCATAACTCTGAAACCATGTGACACATGACGTCATGCTCGCTGACTTTTTTGTTCGTCATGGGTATGCGATTCTGCCTGCAAAGTTTGGCCTCGATCTGTTCAGCCGTTGCAGAGAAAAAGGGGTTTTCGTGTTTTCACGAAAGACAATATGGCGACCGAACCACGTGACCTGTGATGTCATAATTACCATTAAAATATTATACAGACCGAGTCCCTCCTATGGTGAAAATTTGATCTCAATCGGTCCAATTATTGCAGAGAAAATCTTTTTTAAAGGAAATTAAAACTTAAAATGGCACTGAGTTAAGGATCATCAGAATTATTAGAATTCCCAAAGTTGAAAGTGCCATAACTTTGTCAAAAATGATCGAAACGTCGTGAAGTTCGAACTTGATCTGTAACTGATCGTGAGGAAACCATGTGCCAAGTTTGAAATCATTAGCGTTAAGGGCATAGAAAAAAAGTCCGGAAAACCGTTCTTTGCGTGACGGACTGACGGACGGAGGGACGGCGTGTAAACCTATAGTCCCCTCCGGTGTACACCAGTAGGGGACTAATAAGAATAGGTTTGGATAATCTGGGTTGAGTGGGAAGACAAGGGAAAATAATGTTGGGAGTATTCATGAGTAATGGGAGGACAGGACAGACAGAGAGAGTGAGTGTGTGTGTGTGTGTGTGTAGTTTGTGTGTGTGTGTGTAGTTTGTGCATGTGTAGTGTGTGTGTGTGTGTGTGTGTGTGTGTGTGTGTGTGTGTGTGTGTGTGTGTGTGTGTGTGTGTGTGTGTAGTGTGTGTGTGTAGTTTGTGTGTGTGTGTGTGGAGTTTGTGTGTGTGGGTGTGGAGTTTGTGTGTGTGGGTGTGGAGTTTGTGTGTGTGTGTGTGTGTGTGGAGTGTGTGTGTGTGTGTTTAGTTTGTGTGTTTGTAGTTTGTGTGTGTGTAGTTTGTGTGTGTGTGTGTGTGTGTGTGTGTGTGTAGTTTGTGTGTGTGTGTGTGTGTAGTTTGTGTGTAGTTTGTGTGTCTGTGTGTAGATTGTGTGTGTGTGTGTGTGTGTGTGTGTGTGTGTGTGTGTGTGTGTGTGTGTGTGTGTGTGTGTGTGTGTGTGTGTGGTGTTTGTGTATGTGTGTTTAGTTTGTGTGTGTGTGTGTGTGTGTGTGTGTGTGCGTGTGTGTGTGTGTGTGTATGTGGTTTGTTTCCAGGGCATACCCTTTTTTACTCTTTGGGCTTTTGTCATCAAATTTTCAACAAACCCTTATTATGACAATATGGAGAGGACTAATTAACAATTGGGTCAAAATGTGAATGAAAGGGTTAGGAGTATAAGTTAGTATAAATAGGCCTGATCAGCCCATGCTCTGTGCAATGCGTGACAGCCTGTTGTTTTTAATCGCTTCGGTGTTTCTTTATTTATTTACCATTGAGCTTCAGTGTGTCTGTACAGGTCATTACCTTTTTACCATTTGATCTTTTATCATCAAATTTTCAACAAACCCGATTCGGAGAACATGCAGAGCATTAATTCATAACATTTACATTTTTGTTGTTGTTGTTGTTGTTGTTTTTTTCCTCAAAGTTTGCGTTCCAAGCGTTTGCAGACCGGCTTTACATATTGAGATGCATTCTAGTTTTCTACTTTCTTTAGAAAAAATGTTGACGATGTTGATTTGAATTTGGTTGATTTCATCTTGACAACTCCTCAGAAGTCCCAGTGATTTCCCTGCAGTTGATTGCCCACTTACATTATTACCTTTTTATGTGTGTGCTTTAATGCACAACACGAAAGAACATTTTGTCATTATTCTCAGCACGATAAACATTTATTTCTGCGGGTTCATACTGTCGATGCTCATTAAAGAGGAGGTAGTTATGGTTGGTTTTTTGAGGAGGGGTGGTGTCAGGGGCGGTTATCTCATTATGCGGTTTAACTTGCTAGTATCAATCACATGCAGGACAAATAAACATCAGTGTACTTTTCCAATAATTATAAGAACATTGGAAAACAAAAGACAGATCAAGACAGTATTTAGGAGTTCAATATGAGATCATCACCTGGTGTTGGCCTAATTGTTAGGGCGGCGGGCTTGGGATCCCAAGATCCTGAGTTGGAATCCCGTTGAATTAATGCCAGGTGGGGTTGACTCAGCCTGTCATCCTTCCGAGGTCGGCTAAATGAGTGCCAGATAACTGGTTATAGTTAGGCATTGCATCCGCGGCAGACGCGCCCACAGAAAAATGATGCACCCAACAGTCGGTGGCTGCACACGAACCACCCACCATCTGAGATCGTCGCATCTGGAGTCAAGTGCTCAGATGGGAGCACAAAGCAGGCCAATCCGAAAGAGGAGATTGGAGTGAAAGATTTCGACATGGCATGACCGTGGACCACCATCATCAAAAGGGACAGCATGCAATGGTCATGTGGAATTGTACAAGTTGACATTAATACTAGTTCTGTCCAGCCTTAATGGTTTCATCAATAGCAGCAAAAAAACGAAATCCTGATTTATAGCCAAAGAACCACCTTTAGACACAATTTTTCCTTGGCCTTTTTCGGGAACCATGGGCCCCTTTTTTGAAGCAATGTTTTATGGCCGGATGCTCTTCCTGCCACCAACCCTGTTAGTCGCCTCTTGCTACATACAGGGAATTACCAGTGAACTGGTATTCAATTTGCCGACCTCTGAAGGATGACAGGCTGAGTCAACCCCCTGGTGTTAATTCAGCGAGGATTGAAACCCAGGATCCTAGGATCCCTAGCCGGCACCCTAACCGCTAAGCCAACACCAGGCTGATTTATAGCCAAAGGACAACATGAATACATCTTTACCTGCCAAGATAGAATGAATCAAAGGTACAGATATGAAGATGAACCTTAAAGACAAGTAAAGACAAAAGAAGAAAGAAAAAATCAGAATGAAGAAAGGCTACCAAATAAGAATTGGTTCTATAGCCCTTGCATACCAATACCATGTTGATTATGGTGATGCTGTCAATTATTGTGATGGTGAGTCATCGCTCTCAACTCTGTTCCAGCCAATCGGAGCCAGAGATAGTGGTGCCTGAGCCAACCAATGGGTGTTCAGATTACCAATTACATCATGACTGATGAACCAATCAGTGTCGATCTTACATATATATATATATTTTTTTGTGTCGATCTTACATATTAGATTTTACTTTTATTTTTATTTTTTTTTCTTTAAAAATACATATATATATTTATATTGTCGTGTGAATACCGCAGGGTGACACAGATGACCAAATGAGCTTCATCTCCGAGGCGTTTAATTCGATGGTCGAGCGTCGTTATATGCGCGGGGAGCAAGTGGGGGAGAAGCAGTAAGCGCTTAACTTCACGGATCCCACCAGCAGTCTTCAAACCTGCAATAATTAATTCAACCGACAAAGGATTTACAATGTACAAGAAAATGCCGGATTTATTAACCAAAATGCCGGAACAAAGAAAATGCACGATAAACTAAATTCCTAATTGGAGCGCTGCCATACAGACCCGAAAAAAGACAAGGGATAAAATAAGTGAAAAATAAATACGTGTAGTTTGTGGGACTTATCTCCTTAGCTATTCTTGAATCTCTTCAGGAATCGTCAAAACCCCCTCGTGTCCTTGGCGGGAAAACCGCAGGCTGCACTACCATGGGCGCGAACTAGGCCTCACGCACCCACGTTCGCCAAGTCGCGTTCGTCTTTGTCGTCTGTGCACGGGAAACCGCAGGTCTCAGTCCGCAGCTCTTCCTCATCACAATCAATATGAAGATGTTGGAACACGGCCGTTCATGATTAATCATCCTTGCGCAAGAGCAATAGCGACCGTTCACTATGGAATCCAGAAGGAGAAGCAGAAAATGTCAACACACGACCCTTCACCACCAGATCCAGAACCAGAGAGAGAAAATGTCTGCTGTCCTAATTATTTTGTACTTGAGGCTCTGACGTCACCCCACGGCGTCTCCGTGTCCGCTCCATCTTACCAGTCCTTGTGCCAATCAAACCCCGGACCAAACACGGCACAGGCAGGGCCTCTTCGGGGCGTGGCTCATGGCCCTGTCTGTGCCTGTGTGCTCACCAAGTCGGTGTTATCAGCGGTAGTGCTTGATGTCTGGTTTCCGGTTGGTTTTTAATTAGTGTGGTTAATGGCCGATTTAATATTAGATGGGTATAGTGCAAAGTCATAAGGAACACAGGAAAAGATGACAGAGGCAATTACATGAAGGGGATTAATTTACCCATAATCCAAAGCCAATTAACAAACCCTGCCCCTCTCATGGGGACGAAGATACAAGCTCTTCCACGACATACGGTCCACACAAATTTCCTACTTATTATTGGGGTGTCTTCTTCCTCACAACAGTCAGAGCACACTAATTATATACACTCTACCTGGCTCTAAGGTAATCATTGTCTACCCCCTACAAACGTAACAATATGTATATTAGCCTCTGGTATACGCCTAGTTGGTCAGGGGTTCATCCTACAGCAAGATAATGACCCTAAACACACCTCCAGGCTATGTCAAAACTACCTTCGAGGAAAAGAACAAGATGGTAGGCTTCAAATCATGGAATGGCCAGCACAGTCTCCAGACTTCAACCCCATCGAGGTGGTTTGGGATGAACTGGACAGAAGGGTGAAAGCAAAGCAACCTACAAGTGCAACACATTTGTGGGAACTTCTGCAACTGTGTTGGGAAGAACTTCCCGAACAATATTTGATTTCCATTGCAGAAAGAATGCCACGAGTGTGTTCGGCGGTTATATTTGCAAAAGGTGGCTACTTTGCTGAGTCCAAAAATTAAATTAATTTTTGTTCAACAAAGTGATTCTATGATTATATTTTTTATCTCCAATTGTTTATTTGTTCTATGCTTAATTTCAGAGTACATTGAGACATTAAACTGCGTAAATTTCAATAAAAACTGGAAAAATTGAGGTGTTCTAAAACTTTTGACCGGTAGTATACAGTGTATGTATGTATGTATATATGTATGTATGTATGTATGTATGTATGTATGTATGTATGTACTCACAAGGAAGAATAATGTGGAGGAGAGAAAACCAAAAAGTAATGATCAATCCACCAAGATACAGACATTTGATGTGATGCGCAGATGGGAGAGATGAACATTTCTGATTCTGGCAAATGTTTCAAATGCAAATTTATCTGGAACTTTTCTGGGAAATAAGAGTTCTTCAAGTTGCTCCTGGGTACGTATACAGGCAGAAAAAGGGGCGGAAGGGCAAAGTCAGGAAAGTCGTAATCAAATATGATAACTTAAGTGCACGTTGCAGCTTTAGACAATATTACTCTTGTATTTCACTCAAAACAACAACTGTTTGACAAGTTCTATGAGATCATAGTGTAAACTCTTGCCTCAGATTATTCGATTGAGCTGCATTCATGGTGCTGAGTCTACGGATTGTGTGGCTTTTGTCTTGATGGCCTGACTGCATGCCTTTTTAATGAACCCTGAGATGGCTTGTGCTCTATCGACTGCATTTGCGCAACGTGAGGAGGGTGCAGACCACACCGCTCGGTATCTCACTGGCTCGGTGAGGGTTGAACCTGAGCCAGGTAAAAAGAACCACACATCATGCATTCAGATCCTTTCACAGGCTAAATGTATACACACTCTTACCGCACAGGGTAATACATCCCTCCATGGAAAAATAAAGGTGCATTAATAATAACGTGAGTCTTCTTACAAGGAGCTTTGACTCAGGAGGAGACCATTAGACCCATCAACGCCTTTAGCGACTATTATTAGCGACTTTTGGTCGTTTATCCATGCAATGTTCTTTCTGAATGCTGAGCGTCAACCGAGGAAGCAGCACATACTCATTTTAAAGTCTTTGGTATGAGCCTTTCACTGCTATAACAGCCTCCACTCTTCTGGGAAGGCTTTCCACGAGATATATATATATTTTTGGATGCAAGGTCGAGGCTCGTGTAAGAGCTAACATTGATCACAAAAAAGACAAACTGACACATAAAACATATGATAAAGGGAGCGGGAGAACAAGATGGAGAGCAGGGACATCAGGAGATCTGTGGGAGGGAGAGGGCTTGGGGGGGAGGAGGCATGGGAAGGGGGGGGGGGGTGGGAGAGGTAAAAAATACATAGACACTGCGAGGACTTCCAGGAAAGAAGTCGGTATTTCAAAAAAGTGGATCTGGGGTGAATTAACGGGGGTAGAAAAGATCAAGGTTTTGGATGGGGGAAGATAAGAGATGGTGGTAGACAACTGTTTTAAAGAACTGGAGGGAGGAGTGGGATTGAAGAGAGTGAGGGAGTTTGTCCCAGAGGTGGGAGAAAAGAGGAATGAAAGAGTGAAGGTGAGCAGAGAGTCTTGATTTTGGCAGTTTAACCATAAGAGGGTTGCTGGGAGATCTTGTGCGACCTGTAGGAATATTTGGGGGACAGAGCACAGAGAGAGCTGGGGGAGCAAGGCCAGAGAGGAGTCGGTAGAAGACAGGAAGTCCACCAACCTGCCTGCGGTGAGTGAGTGAAAGGCCCTCAGAGTTAGCTTCATCGCAGGAGATTCCAATGATTCTGAAAGCTTTGGTTTCAATTCTGAAAGTTTTTCAATGTTGGAACATTGCTGTGGGGATTTGCTTCCATTCAGCCACAAGAGCATCAGTGAGGTCAGGCACTGATGTTGGGGGATTAGGCCTGGCTCGCTGTCGGCGTTCCAATTTATCCCAAAGGTGTTCAATCCTGATATCCTGATATCACATCCATATCAATCCTGATAAATCTCACACTCTTACGATGTCTCTCCGAAAAGACCGACTGGAAAACCCTCCCATCCACTTTCTGAATAATCCTCTCCAAGAAGTTCTGTCACTCAAGCTTTTGGGTCTCACTATTTGCCATGATCTTTCCTGGGAAAACCACATTTCAAATCTGGCCTCCAAAGCCAGTCGCCGACTAGGCATCCTCCGTCGTGCGAAGTCCTTCCTTGGCACACCTGAGCTCCTCACCCATACAAGGCTTTCATCCGCAGCTCTATGGAATACTGCTCTCCCCTCTGGTCTGGTGCTCCTGCCTCACACCTAGCTCGTCTTCACGCTGTTGAAACCAAAGCGTTCAGAATCATTGGAATCTCCCGCGATGAAGCTAACTCCAAGGGCCTTTCACTCACTCACCGCAGGCAGGTTGGTGGTCTTTCCGTCTTCTACCGACTCCTCTCTGGCCTTGCCCCCCCAGCTCTCTCTGGGCTCTGTCCCCCAAATATTCCTACAGGTCGCACAAGATCTGCCTGCAACCCTCTTATGGTTAAACTGCCAAAATCAAGACTTTCTGCTCACCTTCACTCCTTCATTCCTCTTTTCTCCCGCCTCTGGAACAAACTCCCTCACTCTCTTCAATCCCACTCCACCCTCCAGGTCTTTAAAACAGCTGTTCACCACCATCTCTTATCCTCCCCCATCCAAAACCTTGATCTTTTCTACCCCCGCTAATTTCGGTCCCCTTGTGTTTTATACCT
This sequence comes from Myxine glutinosa, assembly GCF_964187855.1. NCBI lineage: Eukaryota > Metazoa > Chordata > Myxini > Myxiniformes > Myxinidae > Myxine > Myxine glutinosa. Next base: position 27,514,064 of record NC_136267.1, on the reverse strand, counting down.
CTCCCCCCCCCCCCCCCCTTCCCACGCCTCCTGCCCCCAAGCCCTCTCCCTCCCACACTTCTCCCTGCTCTCAAATGTTGTGGTTGTGTGCTTCCCCTTCTCTCCCCATCTTGTCTTCCGCTCCCTCTTTTTGTATATTTTGTTTGTCTGGTTGATTTGTTTGTGAAATAAATGTTAGCTCTTTCACGAGCCTCGATTCAGTATACAAAAAAAAAAAAAAAATAGGGTTGAGGTCAGGGCTCTGTGCAGGCCAGTCAAGTTCTTAAACACCGATCTCGACAAACCATTTCTGTTTGGACCTCGCTTTGTGCATGGGGGCATCGAGGGTTTGAAGCATTAAAATGGCCGCCCTCCCGACTCAGAGCAGACGCTCTAACCGAGACATTCCGAATATTTCCCACCGATTTCTTCTCAGCACCCTCTCAACGCTCCTCTTTAGCCTGCTCATCGGAAAGTGTGGCCTCCGTAGATCGCTCCTCGTTTGCACTCTATCCAGCATTTTTACTTGCGGGTAAGCAGTCGATTGCTCAGCAAGCTACGCTCTGTATTCCTGCCTTTTGCTTTTCTCTTTGCACCTTTCTCTGTACTGTTCTCACATACCCGTGGCCTTTGAAAATGCAGACTTCTTCACCAGGTTGTTTCCAATAAAAGGCAATTGCACTTTTCTGCATGGTTTTCACTCTGTTGAAGATGTTCCATCGCATACGGTGCTACCCAGGCCTAGTGTTAATGGAAATCTTTTCCCATTCATGTGATCATCACACAACGTCCCTTTCAGGTTGTGGTTCATGGGATTGCTCTGTTGGTCTCTCTTCCTTGATGATGAATGTTGATGAACAATCTCCTCGGTGATGATCGGACCTCATTGATTAATGGATCCTAGCTAATGATCTGGATGATCATTAAATCAATCAGTCAGTCAGTGTGTGTGGGTGTTTGTGTATGTATGAGTGTGTGCACGTATATGTGTGTGTATACATGAGTGTGTACATGTGTGTATGCATGTCAATTGTTTTTGCTTGCTATCCCCACACATGGGTGAGCCTCAGGAGATGGAACAGAAATCTACCGGGTCTCAAAGTATACATCTCTGTTAGTGTGTTTGTACATGTGTGTGCGTGTATGTGCACGCGTATGTAGGTGTACGCTTTGTGTGTATGATGTGTGTATGTGTGCATGCGCACATGGGTGCATGCTTGTGTGTGTATGTATGTGTGTGTGTGTGTGTGTGTGTGTGTGTGTGTATGTATGTTTGTGTTTGTGTGGGTGTGTGTGTGTGTTTGCGTGTGTGTGTATGTATGTATGTGTTTGTGGGTGTGTGAGTATGTGTCTATGTGGGTGTATGTATGCGTGCATGTGCACATGGGTGTGTGTGTGTGTGTGTGTGTGTGTGTGTGTGTGTGTGTGTGTGTGTGTGTGTGTGTGTGCGTGTGTTTGTGTGTGTGTATGTGTGTGCATCCTGTTCCCAGCTGATGGACCAGCTGTTTATTGATTCAACGAGTCAGTAAACTGAAGGCATTCCTCAATCTCTCTATAATCAATTGTTTATTTGATGAGACCAGGCTAACCCCCGCTCTAGCAGGGAAAATGGCCTTTAAAATGCATGTTGTTGTTGTTGTTGTATTTGATGAGCCTCTCCTGTTTAAGCTCTCTTTTATGTAATCCAGCATATTTATTCCTTTTGTTAGTTCTATAAATGCGCAAGAATAAAAGGAATGGCTTTTAAAGGTTTATGACTTCACTCTGCAGTACATTTTTCAGCATATCATTTTGTACACATTTGATGGAGCGACCATTTTTTCCCGTGCCATCCCTATATATATACAACTGTATTCCATGATAAATGCACGTTTCAAATATTCATTCATTTAAAGATTTTTGTGCTATTATCTCTGCAAAACTTATCTCAAACTAGACTCAACTACTTATATAAGATTGCACTGTAACATTTTTGTCATGTTAGTTTGTGGAAGATATTTCACCATATGCTTTTTTTCATCGGCACTTGCCATCTTACTATAATTCACCAAATGACCATCCGTCTGTCTGTCCGTCCGTCTGTCCATTGTTAGCGTCATTGTATGCTGTAGCGTTAAGATTTCCCTTCACTGGATCTAAGGGGCCGAGCCTGAACCATGAAAAACAACCCCAGAACGCAGGTAGCCTTCTCCTGGCATCAGCCAAACCCAGATTTATCCGTCGGACTGCCAGATGGTGAAGCGTGATTCGTCACTCCAGAGAACGCATTTCCACTGCTCCAGAGTCCAATGGCGGCGAGCTTTACACCACTCCAGCCGACGCTTGGCATTGCGCATGGTGATCCTAGGCTTGTGTGCGGCTGCTCGACCATGGAAACCCATTTCATGAAGCTCCCGACGAACAGTTGTTGTGCTGACGTTTCTTCCAGAGGCAGTTTGGAACTCGGTAGTGAGCATTGCAACTGAGGACAGACTATTCTTACGTGCTACGCGCTTCAGCACTTGGCGGTCCCATTCTGAGAGCTTGCGTGGCCTACCACTTCACGGCTGAGCTGTTGTTGTTCCTAGACGCTTCCACTTCACAATAACAGCACTTACATTTGACCGGTGCAGCTCTAGCAGGGCAGAAATTTGACGAACTGACTTGTTGGAAAGGTGGCATCCTATGATGGTGCCACATTGAAAGTCACTGAGCTCTTCAGTACGGCCCATTCTACTGCCAATGTTTGTCTATGGAGATTGCATGGCTGCGTGCTTGATTATATATACTTGTAAGCAATGGGTGTAGCTGAAACAGCTGAATCCACTAATTAGAAGGTGTGTGTCCGCATACTTTTGGTGATGTCGTGTGTATATATATACTATATATATATATACATATATATATATATATATATATATATATATATATATATATATATATATATATATATATATATATATATATATATATATATATATATATATATATATCACATACATACATACATACATACATACATACATACATACATACATATATATATATATATAATATATATATATATATATATATATATACTGAAACGCAAAAGAAACTTACCACCTTTGAAACCTTTAAATATCAACAATAACACTGTGTGTAGTAAATGTGTGAACTTATTTGTGGACAATAGTGTCCTCACTGTCAGACAAAACGGTCACGGATGGTCACTTGAACCTTCAATGGTCACTTCATAGCACAGCTGTTGAACAGCCGTTTTGACTGTCAGTGATTAGCCAAGGGGTACGGGATGATTTTAATGAGCTGCACGTGATGTCTTGATATTGGCTTTAAAAAGGCCAGTGCAAAATGGGCATTTCAATCAACATGCCACGATTGTCAAGGGATCAACGGCAGCGTGCCCTGGGCATGCTGCAAGGCGGACTGAGCTACCGTGAGGTGGCACGTCGCCTTGGCTGTTCACACCAGACAATATCGGCCCTGGTGGACAGAGACACCCTCCACAACTCTGCAGATGACAGACCTCGATCAGGGAGGCCAAGAGTCACCACTGCAAGGCAGGACAGGCAGATGGTCCGAAGTCACCTGCGGGATCGATTCTGTCCAGCATCCCGCACTGCGGCAGAAACTCCGGGACGTGCATACCCATGGATCTCCAATGATACTGCACGAAGACGACTGCTTGACTATGGTCTGACTGCCAGAAGACCATACAGAGGCCCCGTGATGACGGCTGCCCATCGCCGCAACCGACAGAGATGGTGCCAGCAGCATCAGCGGTGGACCTTGGCGCAGTGGAACGAGGTCGCTTTCAGCGATGAGTCAAGGTTCTGTGTGGACAGTCCTGATGGGCGTGAGCGTGTCTGGAGAAGAACTGGCGAGCGATATGCCGATTGTTGTGTGCGTCAAGCCAACAGGTGGGGTGGCCCAAGTGTGATGGTGTGGGCCGCCATATCAGGCCGGTACAGGACGCCACTGGTGGTTGTGGATGGGAATCTTAACGCCCAGCGGTATGTGGATAACATCCTGCGACCTCATCTGCTGCCATTCCTGCTAGACCACCCAGAACTGAGAACCTTTCAGCATGACAACGATCGTCCCCATGCTGCTCGCTTTACCAATGCATTTCTCCAAGGCGAGAACATCAACACCATGCAGTGGCCTGCGCTCTCCCCTGACCTGAATCCCATAGAGCACCTGTGGGATGAGCTTGGGAGACGCGTAGTTGGCAGGGCCAGGACACGGGCAGAGCTGCTTCAGACATTGAGGACTGAGTGGGAGAGAATCCAGCAGCAATCCATCCAAAGACTGGTAGGCAGTATACGCCGACGATGCACTGCCTGTATCCAAAACAATGGTGGCCACACACGCTATTGAAAGGGGACTGACATTGCACCCTGTGCTGTTCTGTACTGTAGAACAAACTGATGAGATGGTGTATCTTGGTCAAAAACTTGACATGTCATCAATAAAATGCCAATGTTTCAATTAGCAATTGTTGGTTTGTTTTATTTTGAACTGTTACAATTTTATTACATTTCAAACAAGTGGTAAGTTTCTTTTGCGTTTCAGTATATATATATGAGTATATATGTGTGTACAAAAGATCTTCATAGGAAACAATCTCCCCAACGCCCACTCCTCTTCTTTATGTCACTCAACCACTCATGTGCGATGTCTTTGCCGACCTGTTCCCATTTTATCCCTAATCTGTAAGTGACCCTGCCATGCTCAGGTGTTTTGCTCCTCCATGAGCCGAGATTTCTGTTCACAAATATAATAGATGTTGGTGCCGCTCTCGACACAAACCGGGGATTTAGAGGTTGGCACGACATTTTCTCATCAGCTTTCCCTTTGCAAAAAATAGTTGCTCGATATCATCAATGATTAAAGACTTCGCATATGGGACAGCTGCCATAATACCCCCTCAGAAGGGCTTGCACGCTCCACAATCCATTACCTCCTGCTAGCACTCCACCAAATGGCAGTTTCAGTTTCATGCAGCTCCAACTTTAGACTCTTCGAGGCTTAGTGGCTCCAAGTTACAATATCTGTAACTCAACTATGCACTTTCAAACGATCTGAACATTAAAAAAATTACAGCATGTGTGTTCTACATGACGAAGTAAATAAACACAGGCACAGGTAGGACATCTGGAACTTTTCACCACCAACCTGACATGGAGAAAGAAGGTGAACATTCTAATCACAGCTTGCTATTCCAACTCCCTGCAGTGTTGTCTCTTCCTTCCTCTCGTTCCAAAGCTCCATTCACCTGCTGAGGCCTTTGTTTTAATCCCACGGCACCTTTATTTTCACTCCCCACACTTTCAGGCATCTCTTGTTACGAGCATCTTATCTGCCACTTCGGCTTTGTGGTACATGAATGAACTTTTGCCTCACACTACTAGTTTACAACATCCTCACTTTTTCATATTGCCTTTGTTGTATTTTTCACACTAGTTGTATTCTCCTTTCACAGGTGTCCCTGTGGGTTACATTTATTATTAATGTTTTTTATTGTCTTGGTATGGTCTACAAATGACCACCCTGCTAAAAAATTATATATATATATATATATATATATATATATATACACACACTACATGGCCAAAAGTAGGCAGACACCCCTTCTAATTTGTGGATTCAGCTGTTTCAGCCACACCCATTGCTGACACCCACGCCCATTGCTGACAGCCACGCCCATTGCTGACAGCCACGCCCATTGCTGACAGCCACACCCATTGCTGACAGCCACACCCATTGCTACATATACATATAAAAACACAGTTGGACCTCACTATTCGCGGGGTATACGTTCCTGGAAAATCCGCGAATAGCGAAATCCACAAATAGGGGGGAATTTGTTTCAATGAAAAAAGGGGGGATAGGTTCCCTCGTCACGAAAATGCGCGAATAGCGAGGAACATACGGCAAATAACGAGGCAAAATCCGTGAATGGCGAGGCAAAATCCCCAAATAGCGAGGAAAATCCCGAGAATGTCGACGATAATCCGCGAAGGTTCATGAAAGTCTTGGAAATGGCGAGACAAACTCAACACATATCGAGACGAGATTATCGAGACGATAATCCACTCAACACACAAAAACACACACTCATGCAAAAATTAATTCATGCAAAAACACACACCCTCACCCACTCACTCATATACACAAAATAACAACAACAACATCATGCATTTTAAAGGCCATTTTCCCTGCTAGAGCAGGGGTTAGCCTTGCGGTCCCCATGACAATCTTCTCCATTTTGCCCTATTTTCTGCATCTCTCCTCGTTAACCCCCTTGCCCGCATTTCTTCTTCCACCATCTTTAGCCAAGTCTTTCTCGGTCTTCCCCGTCCTCTACTTCCTTCTACATTCATTTCCATCACTCTTCTCAACCAGTCACTTTCATCCTTCCTCAACACATGACCAAACCATCTCAACCTGTTCCTCTTCACAGCATCAATCACAGGCTCTATTCCCATCATCTTTTGCAATTCATCATTTGTCTTCCTCTCTCTCAATGACACTCCGCACATCCGTCGAACCATTCGCATTTCCACCCTTTCCAGCCTTCGTTGCTGCTCTACGTTCATTACCCATGTCTCGCTCCCATAAATCATAACACTTCTCACACATGCAGCATACACCTTTCCCTTCAGCTTCAACGACACTCCCCTCATCATCAGCACGCCACTCAGTTCCCGAAACTTCTTCCATGCACATCTCACTCGAGCAACCGTTGCCAAGTCTGATCCACCTTCTCCATTCAGCATGTCTCCGAGGTAGCAAAATGTTTTCACACCTTCCAGCTTCACGCTGTCTCCAAGATCCAACTCAACATTTCCTCCATCTGCAGCTCCCTCTGTGCACACCTTACATTTGAATGTAGCTGCCACACTGGTTAATGACCCTCTCAGACCACTACATTTTTGATGAACCCACTCAGCGCACATTGTACATTGAATGGAGTTCACTCCGACACCCTTCCTACACACAGCACAGGGCCACTTCCCAGTTCTTTCCACCTCACCACATGCGTTACCACTTGCCATCACCTTCGTCTTTCCGATATTCACCTTCAGACCTTTTGTCTCCAAACATTCCTTCCACTTGTTCATCTTTTCCTTCAGTCCATCCATACTTTCCGCAATCAACACCAGATCATCTGCATACAACAACTCCCACAGTAAACCCTTCTTTACGTTCTGAGCCAGAACCTCCATCACAGCTACAAATAGTAGTGGACCTAGTACCGACCCCTGATGCACTCCCACCTTCACCTCAAACTCACCACTGTTCCCGTCCTTCGTCCTTACAGCTGTACGCGCTCTTTTGTACATTGCCATCACTACTCTGATCAACCATTCCTCCACTCCTAACTTCCTCAATGCCCATGTCAATACTTTGCGTGGAACCCTATCGAATGCTTTCTCCAGATCAACAAACCCAAGAAACAACTTCTTCCTCTTCTCCATGTACTTCTCCTGCAACTGCCTCACAATGAAAAGCGCGTCTGTCGTTCCTCTTCCTGGCATGAATCCAAACTGCATTTCGTCGATCTTCACTTTCTTCCTTATCCTCCTCTCCAACACCCCTTCCAATACCTTCATTCCATGCTCCAATAACTTTATCGCTCGGTATGAGTCACACTCCAGAGGGTCACCTTTCCCCTTGTATAGAGGGACGAGGGTACTCAGTTCCCAATCCACTGGAATGCGGCCTTCTTTCACCACCAGATTACAGATCTCTGTCATTCTCTTCACACCCCATCTTCCTGCTGCCTTCAACATATCTCCCACAACTCCCGTCGGCCCTCCCGCTTTTCTACCCTTCATTGCTTTTATCGCTTCCTCAACTTCCTTCTCAGTTATCTTCTCTGCCGGTCCTAAAACTGGGTTACTCTCTATGTTGTCATCCCATTCATTCTCTGTATTCAACAGCATTTCCATATATCTTTTCCATCTTCCTTTAATTCCATCTGGGTCGACAACGATTTGTCCCACTTCATCCTTCAAGCAACTCACCCCCATCACATCACACCCTCTCTTTCGCTATCTGCTTTGCAATCCTGAATACTGCTTTCTGACCCTCTTCCGAATCCAAGCGTTCTCCGAACATTTTCCTACATGCCTCCTGTGCCTTTGCTACCTCTTTCTTTGCTGCCTTCCTGGGTGCCTTATAACTTTCATGCTCTGCTATTTCTGCTCCCGTACCCTTCGCCTTCTGCCACTCCTTGAACTTCTTCCTCTTCTCGTCAATCCTCTTTCCAACTTCATCATCCCACCACCATGTTTCCGAGTGCCTCGGTGGTCCTTTTGTCCATCCACATACCTCACCAACGGCTCCCAACAGACTAGCTTCCATTGACATCCAACCAATTTCAAGCTCAACCACATCATCCTCGACCCTACTCAGCCTCTCTTTTAATGCCTCCCTTACTGTCACCTCTTTCAACCTCCACACCTTCATTCTCGGTTGGTACTTCACCCGCCGAGCTCTCCTCGCACCTTTCACCCTTATGTCGCAGACAACCAAGTGGTGCTGTGAAACAGCCTCCTCCCCCGGGATCACCTTTGTTTCCCGGAGGTGCCCTCTATCTCGCCTACGCACCATCAGGTAGTCAACGGTTGTCGTCGACCCACCTGACGTGTATGTAACAAGCTTATTATCCTCTTTCTGGAACTGAGTATTACAAATCAGCTCCATCAGCAAACTCCAAAATCCTTTCACCTTCTCCATTTCTCACACCATATCCGTAACCCCCATGAACTCCGTCAAAACCATCCATACTCCTTCCCACATGTCCATTTAGGTCTCCTCTACCACAACAACTTCCTCATCTTTCACGTTTTCCATCAGCTTCTCTATCGCACACCAGAACTTGTCCTTCTCTTCATCGCTTCGACCAACCTGCGGAGCATATCCCGAGATGACGTTCACCAAGAGCTTTCCAATCATCATTTTCACCATCATCAACCTATCACTCACTCTAGTCACACTCACCACACTGTCTACAAACTCCTCAGAAAACAGGACACCAACACCATTCACACCCTCCAGGCACCCTTGCCACACAAACTTGTATTTCTGTCCCTGCCTCCCCTTCACCATTCTCACACCACTTCCCTTCCATCTCGTCTCTTGCACACAACATATGTCTACTCTTCTTCTGACCAATACTTCCACCACTTCTCCTGATCTCCCTGTCATTGTCCCTACATTCCATGTCCCAAACCTCAGAAACCGATCTCCACTTCGGCTGTACCCTGCCCATATGTAGTTGTAATTGTCATGGTTCTCTTTTTGAGGCAATGTTTTAATGGCCGGATGCCCTTCCTGACGCCAACCCTCTTAGTCGTCTCTTATGACACGCAGGGATACGGTGTACCTATTCTTATCCAGGGTAAACACT